>NC_072734.1:27335451-27465828 GCF_026930045.1 Uloborus diversus | reverse complement strand
GCGCCTCTCGCTGATTGGATATCGGATGTGTGCAGCGTGGCTACCGAGTAGAAAATGTTGGCGGATGCCTTGTTGAATGGCACGTTTGTTTCATTGTGTGTGAAACATCGGAATAAGAATAGGAATGCAGTCTTTACTTCGTTAAAAGCTTCTATTTCTACTCTCAAATTTATTAAAGAATGATAAATATCACTTGAAGTTGTTTTTAGCCATTTTTTTCCTTTGAAAAATTACATATGGTTTGTGGAAAAACTACTTAATTTGCTTTTTTTTTCCTCACCATATTCCTAAAAACGGACAAAAATTCCTGGATATAACTCTGCCCTTATCCTCAAAAAATTGTCAAAAATTAAGTTATATTTCACTTTCAGATTAAATATTTCTGCAGACAAAAATACATTAAAATGAGTAAAAGTTAGTCTTTGGCTAAGACTTTTGAAATTTGGCTAACACTTTAAAAAATTGGCTAATTTACTGGCGAACAATTCGAAATCCTTAGCGCGATCCCTGTCTCATTTTGGGAAAACGCAGTTATTTTAAAAAGAAAAAAATAAATGTTGGGAAAAAACCTTAAAATATTAACATTTAAATTTTTCAACAGCTTCAGATTATTGGCGGCAAATTGTGTGCCCCCCCCCCCCTTCTCGCTCAATCCTCTTTTCATTCATACCTCCCTTTTTTTTAAAAACTGCAGTGTCCCTAACGTTCCCTAACATTACCAAATATGGTCTTACACTCTTGTGTTTAAGACTTTAATTTTGGAAAATATTGGAACAAGGGCCTCCGACCCCCTTTTTCTAATATCATCAAAGATTGTTAATATTTTGGTTTTGAAAACTACTATTTTCGTAATATTTAAATGGAGGAATCTTTTGGGACAGCAGCCTTTGAAATCCTCTTTTTAATACCATGGAGGTATTGCATAAGAACTTCATTTTTAGGACTTCAATTTCAAAACTTTTCCAGTGGAGAGCTCTAGAACAATCCATCAAAACATCATCTAGAAAAAGCATCAAAAATTGTCCACCACAGCATTTTTGAAACTTCAATTATGAAAAATTAAAGATGTAGTTGCGGGGGGGGGGGGGGGGGGGGGGTACATATTTCTATCTGTTTCTCAAAAAATCGATTGGGGACAGTCCATGAATTCTCATTCCTAACCCAAACTATTAATATGGATTATAATCACATTTATAAGACAAATTTCTAAAAATAGCCCTGGAGCACCACATATCTTTCTTCCCCCTAAAATATCTCCAAGAACTTTAAAACAGCGTTTTCAAAACTACTATTCCATTTTTTTTTTCTGGGTCGTGAATCCTCTTCTAAACCAGAAGCTGGATTCTCCCTTTGCTTCTAACAACATCGACTTTCGTTCAAGACTTTTTCTGCAATTTGAAATGTTAAGAGTTGCCAATCCCCTAATTTTACTAAAGACGGTTTACATCACGTTTTTTTAGACTTAAAAGTGCGCCCCGCCCTAAAATTATTTTCAGATTTCGCTACTGCCTTGTTGCCCCCCCCCCCCCCTAGATCCCTGTTACTGTTGCACCCCTAAAATTTTTGGCCTAAATCCGCCTATGGTTGGTCAGAAGGTTGAACAATTATTTAAAAGCTTTCAAATAGTCCAGTCATTTGGTCGAAAAAAAAGGGGGTTACCTGGAAAGTTTTCCGGGAGTTTTGAAAATTGGTAATTTTATAGATTTTGATGTGCTCTTTTTGAATTTCCACTTTGCCACCTCGTATCTTTGCCGCTCGTGCCGCCATATTGAAAAAATGGCGTCTAAAAGCGGTATTTTGATGATATCTCTGTTCTGACTTATTTTACGGTAAAAACATATTTTACAAAATTAAAATAGAGAAAATTTCCTACAATTTATGTCACGACAATTTTTTTGTAAAATAAATAGCTTCGGCATACGAGCGTCACAAAGTATTATTTAACACGCGTTATCGCAGAATAAGTCGTTCCACACTACTTTGAGGTTTAGTTATCATAACACATCGAGGGAAACGCAGAGTTTAATTAATAAGCATGTAGTACAAACACAAATTCAATCGATTTACAAGTTAATTTACTAACTGCATAAAAACTCACAATCCACAAATTAAAATTCTTTTTGTGGTAGAAATGAGCGAGAGGAAAAAGGCAATACGGAAACCAAATTCCATTTCAGTTATTTCTTCCTATCTGCACTAAAACACTGAAATCGACTCTTCCAACCAGGCGCCAAGTGGATTCCCCCCCTCTCCCTTTCCGAAATTTCTACCTGTAGAACTCAATAAAATATTTTAATCTGCGGCATCAATATACTTGTTACGAAAAAATTATACGAAACGTGTCTAAAAGCGGTATTTTGATGATATCTCCTTCCCGACTCGTTTTACGACAAAAAAATCACATACAAAATTAAACAAGAAAAATTTCTTACAATTTATATCATAAATTTTTTTTTTTACAAAATAAATAATTTATGCGTACGAGCGCCGAAAACAGCATTTTCGCGTAGATATTTTTGATCGACCAAGAGTTACTGGTTCACTGCCTTCAGTATCGATTGAGACATCATACAATTTCTTCGACATCATCTGCGATGGGATCATCAAATTCATCATGAGCTTCTTCGTTTTCTATTCCATCATTCGTTTGCTCGAAAAACCGTCTCCGTTTCTTCCTCTTCATCACTATCATGTGATAAACTTTGCGAATTCTCACAATTACCACCTGTACCATTAGTACACATAACGGAGCATTTTAACCCGGCTTTTCTGCATCCACAAGCTTTTTGACATCCTTTTTTGCATTTGCAAGAAATAAGTCTAAGTAAGGTCTGCGGAGCTGGAGGGTCAAGCGGGGGGGGTCATAACAGGAATTAACCCATTCTTATTTCTATTCCACCCCCACTGCTCTGGGTTTTTTTCATTCCTACACCACTGCTGAATCTGGTGATAAGATCGAAAATAATGTTGTCCTGCTGCTGCTTCTGTTGGAGGTAGCGACGAAACATTAAATTTACTTTTATATGCGGATTTTACAAAGCACTCATATCTGTAGGCATTTAAAGTCATGTTTTTCTTGCTTTTTTTTACTTTTCACTTCACTGAAACCGCGTATAAGTCAAGAAGGAAGTCTTCTCCAGCTTTAGCAATGATCTCTGGATCAGCATTTGGATTTTTAAACGCTTTAATAGACTCACATAAATTTGGATTTTTTCGTAGTACGTTAATAAATTTCGTTTTTCCTTGATTGAAAAGTGCACATGTTGTATCACAGCCACTAAAGGCATGCAAGAATAAAATATGATCTGCAACTGTCTTATCTATGATACTGTCAGTTGTATATATTTGTTGTGAAATTTTTTCTTTTCCTGGTTTGAGCATATATATGTTTGATCGCTTAGATAGAGCTGCCAAAAGAATAAGAAGGTCTACATCTTCGCCTACAACAATTACAGAATCGAATGCTGAAGAAACACTTATCGCAGTATTGATTATTAAAGTGTCTGCATCTTCTGTGGCTTGTTTGATCACATTAAAAAAAAAAAACTTTATGATATAAATTGTAGGAAATTTTTCTTGTTTAATTTTGTATGTAAATTAATATATATAATGCATAAATAATTTTGTATATGACTTTTTTGTCGTAAAATAAGTCAGAAAGGAGATATCGTCAAAATACCGCTTTTAGATGCCATGTTTTCAATAATTTTTTCGTAACAAGTATACTGATGACGCAGACTAAAATATTTTATTGAGTTCTACCGTTAGAAATTTCGGAAAGGGAGAGAGAGGGGAAACCAGGCACCTGGTTGGAAAAGTCTATTTCGGTGTTTTAGTGCAGATAGGAAGAAATAACTGAAATGGAATTTGGTTTCCGTATTGTCTTTTTCCTCTCGCTCATTTCTACCATAAAAAGAATTTTAATTTGTGGATTGTGAGTTTTTACGCAGTTAGTAAATTAACTTGTAAATCGATTGAATTTGTGTTTGTACTATATACTTATTAATTAAACTCTGGGTTTCCTCGATGTGTTATGATAACTAAACCTCAAAGTAGTGTAGAACGACTTATTCTGCGATAACGCGTGTTAAATAATAATTTGCGGCGCTCGTACGCCAAAGCTATTTATTTTACGAAAAAAATTGTTGTGACATAAATTGTAGGAAATTTTCTCTAGTTTAATTTTGTAACATATGTTTTTATCGTAAAATAAGTCAGAACGGACATATCATCCAAATACCGCTTTTAGACGCCATTTTTTCAATATGGTGGCGCGAGCGGCAAAGATACGAAGTGGCAAAGTGGAAATTCGAAAAGAGCACATCAAAATCTATAAAATTACCAATTTTCAAAACTCCCCGGAAAACTTTCCAGGTAAAACTACCAGATGACAGTACTAAAACGTTATTTCAGAAAAGAATCAACCAAAAAAGTTTAAAGAGAAGCCAAGGAGATAATTTCCTTCTGCAAAGTTGCATCAGTGCAATTCCTAAGTTCCATTTACAGCAGCTACTCTTCCACATTATTTTAAGTTTAGGCTACTTCAAGGGTGACCCCCCCCCCCCCCCCCCCGGAAGAGCAAGGGCACATCCCTCCTCCAAAAAAGGAAAAATACCCCTCAACTTCCCCGCCCCTAGGTGGGCACTCCTGACTACTTACAGTGACAGCTTCGAAAACAAGACACCTCGAGGGAACACAAAGTTCATGGTGTTTAGGAGAAGTGCTCCCTTGCTTTGGGGGGGGGGGGGAGTTAGGGGGTAGGAGCATCCTTGACTTACCATTCTAGTTATAACTCTACTCTATGATTTTTGTTTTAAAGGTTGCATTTTGCAAAGGGTTTTGATTTGAATAACTTATGAGAAATATTCCATGATTTTTGAAAAGAGATAAGAGCTGTTTGAGTGTGTCAGTGAAGTCTATTATGAGAAGAGCCCAGAACATGAGTTCAATTATTCACAATAGGGCTGGGTGATGTGATACTGCATAGAAATGCCATTCAGTTCTCAAGTTGACATCCGTTTTGTGATTACATAAATTAAGTAAGTTCTTTCTACTTTTGTAGTGCATTTGAGTATAGTATTTTAGTGTGCCACATACTGTGTCACCACCAGAACTATAGTAGTACTGTGTGAGTACACTAAATGGCAGCTAGGTTTACAACCAAGGCTTAATTTCTACCAAAAGAAGTGCGGGAGCCCTTCATCCAGTCTATTTTTATGCATAATAGCCTGAATTTTGTATAAACTGTTAAAACTTGTAAGAAAGTGAAAATAAGTATAGCTCAGCTGTAATGAGGTCCTACGCAAATGAAGCCCTGTTTACAACGTTACTGTTTTACTTTCATACATAAAAATTTTTCAAATCTTTTAGCACTGCTATTGCCCAGAGGTATTATTCCCATAGGGGACCCTCCATGCTTAGGTTTGACAACCTCGACAGGTAGCGACCGGTCGGTTGATCACATGACAACTAATGACGTCAGCGGTTACTAACCGGTTGTTCACCAACAAATGCTTCATTGAACGTTTTCGGTTGATCACTGGTTACTTGAGCAGACCAATAGCACGCAGGTGAAAGATACTCATAATTGGTCAAATACGTTATGTGGTTCAATCAACCAGCTTAGATTGCAGTCGACCAGTAGATCAATGGATGAGGCTCATAGAATGACATCGGTAGCAACCAGTTAACCGGTAGCTCTCACAAAGCGCTGCGGTTAGTCACTGGTCGACTGGTTGAGGTCGTCGAACGCAACCCTCATATGTCGTATACTCGCAAACACTCTTTAGACATAATATGATCTCATACATATTGTGCATAATGAATTACTGGGAGTATACCCTCAGCAAAATTGATGGGAACATCACTGCTAATGCCTTCACTCATATAAAAAATGTTTGCAAGACAAAATATGTCTCAAACATGAGAAATTACAATAGATATGGTACTATGTGGTATTTGTATAATATATCAAGAAATAAGGTACAGATGTGATATACCCCCCCCCCCCCCTTGTCGAGGATAGAATTTTTAGCTCATTTCGAAAATCGCCAACGTTGGCGATAAAACTTTTTTCCGGTAGCCCTAGTAACCCTGCAGAATACACCTGGGAAGTACAGATGTGAACTAATTCTTTTCGCACGTGTGTCCGTGGAGGTAGGTGCACATATGTTCCGCTCTTAGGGGGATTTTACGACGTGGTGTTGTTTCGTGCAATATACCTTACAGGAATGCTCATTTTGTGTTAGTTTAAATTCAGTAGTTGTGTTTTGAAGTAAAAACATTAGAAAATGCCAGTTTCTTCAAACTTGAAGGTTAATTAAAAGTTAACTCCAACGTGGTGTGTATCTGTAACGTGCCATTGTCATATGATGTATTGTTTTAGACTGAGTGTGAATATTTATACCATATAAAAAGGTAAGTTCTTTATTTTAGAATTAAAAAAAAAACCTCTCACTTCTAAAATTCTTTGTTTTTACAAATCCTTGAGGGGTTCTTGTAGTATACATAACTGTGACCATACTCCGACTGTAATGTATATTAACAGTCGGAGGGATAACGGAGCGAGGTCCCTTTGGCGAGCCAGAGGTCTCATAGTACTTTCGTAATGAGACCGAGGCAGGGCCGGCGAGCCGAGGTCTCATTACGAAAGTACTATGAGACCGAGGGCTCGTATCCCGGAGAAATGATGAAAAAAAAATTAATGCATTAATTTCGACTTGTAATTAATACAATAATTTATTTCATTGTATTTTAATATGTTTACAAAAAACCGCAGCCCTGTACATTTTTGAAGCATATATTCGTGATGTTTTTTGTTGTGCTTTTATGTTGTTTTTATATATATTGTGTTCTGAAGTGCTTTGATCATGTTTTCTTATCTGATTTTTTCCTGTTGGCGCTAAAAAAGCATCGCTAAGAACGATGTATGACATATGTCGTCATACATTGTTTTCTTGGCGACGCTTTCTTGGCGCCAACAGGAAAAAGTCGCCAAGGGTGGGGTATATCACATCAGTTCCAGAAATAATTCTCGTTGTAAACTTTTTTCTTCTTCGATTGTTTTTATTACTTTTCCCCTAGTTGTATCCCATTTTAACTTAGGCTGAAAAAAAAACTGAAATCCTACATTATCTACAAAAACATGTAAAATTATAATCTTTGATTCAATTTCTTTTACTTTTCTTATGATAACACATATTATAATTCAGCAGAGATAAAATTGGGGAAAATCTTCAAGTTAACCAATTTACTATTCTAGACTTATGGAACATGGATTTTTTTTTAAACTAAGATTTCAATGTTGCTAATAGTTTCAAGGCAGTTAACCTTAACCCCCCCCCCTTTATTATTCCTTTTTATTATGGTCTTTGGTTTACCTGTCCCTGTTTTTGACGAAACAACAAACCCCATTCAGTTAAATAAGTGATCATTATTTGCATTTTTGAACAAAAATTTTTGATTTGACATTTAAATTTTCAACCCTAGAAGCCACATTTGACACTTTAAGTCTTGGATCACATTGAAGCTTTACTTTTCTGACTGATGGTAATACAGATCCGCAATGGACCTTACACTAAATTTGGTTTTTAATAATGCATTCTATTTTGTACATTATACAGGTATTTTTAAGCATGGTAACGGCACTATGCAGCATTTCTGTTTAATAAATATATTTTTAAACTCAGGTACATGTATAATTTATATAATTGATTCATTAAAAGCAGCATCCAAGTTGTTCATTTTGACACCTAAAAACTAACAAGGTTTACCCCCTGTTCTGCTGATTTACTAAAATTTTCTTCTCTTTCTTAATAACTCAAAAGATAATGTTGAAAGGGAAAAACAAAGAAGAACGAAATTTCGTGTCTGCGAAACGACTGGGATACCACTTATACCAAGTGTTTAGACTCAAGTTTTTATTTTAAACAATGACTTCAATACTATGCTTCCTAAGAAAGACTGCACCCTACAATTATCTAGAGGATTTCATCCAAAAGAAACCAAGTGTGTAAACTAATTTGTCTTGCTCATTTTGTGATCAACATGAATTCAAATGAAATTTTGGTCAATACATATTTATTGACTCAATAAAACATATCAAAAAAACAAAAATGTACTTACAACTCATCCCTTTGTCGTTGAGATAAAACCATTTTCATAGTTTACCACCAAGCCCTTGCAGGGAAAGATCTCAAGATGTTAAAATAATCCAAGAGAATATTAATAATCCAACTGCAAAACACTTTTACAAATGGCACTGAAGAAGCACTACTTTACGATTATTTATACTTCCATAATGACAGTTCTGGAAAAAAAATCAGAAATGTAGATTCAATAACTATAATCTTAATATTAGAGAACACATACAAATAATCTAAAGTTTTCCGTAGAAAATTGATATGACATTCAATCGCAATTTTCGATAACATTTTTAACTTTTTTTAAGAAATAACATCAAAATTTGTTCAAAATATAGGGAGTAGCAGCGAAGATCTATGACAATAATCGCCATTAAACATCTCACGTTACACAAACGTCACTTATACTTATCAAGATTTTTTTACACTAAGCTCCGAAGTCTGAAATACATACACCAGAGCATTTTTATGACCACATAAATAGAAAACATAAAATTATATTTGCATATCAATAGTAGCAGACAGGCATATTGACCTTCAAATTAAGGGAAGTATTTGAATGGGTACGACCAATCAATAGCTTGAAATGACAACATATAGTGTAACTTTAAAATGTGAACATTATTTTTTATTAATTTTTAATAAATATGAAATGATTTAACAATAAATTGACACGCACTGTCGGTGACGCCATTAATACAGAGTTGGCATAACTCGCATGCCGAGAGAGTCGATCGATACATCTGTATCTCGGGAATAGCAAGTATTTAGTTCAATTTCCCTTACCTCTTTGTTCCTCCATAGATAATTTCAGGTAATCACAGTTTGTGAATTAAATAAATTTTAAATTTAAATTAATAGATCGCATGAGGATTGAAACATAAACAACAAAATCGAGTATTTCGAGAAAATAAACTTCAGCTTTTTCGGTTAAGTTAAATGGGTTCGCTTTCAACAGTGGGCAGTTGCAGATAACCGTCACTAGATGTCGCTCTCAATATTACCTGGAAATTCCAGATCCAGCTTTGCGAAGGTTGCGTTCGACCTACCGCACCGGTCGACCGGTTAGTAACCGAATACAAACCGCAGGAAACCCGGATCAAATGTTGCAGTGCGAACAGGGTATTACATGCCCTCAACCGGTTACCATTTTAAGCTGTTGATTGGTTGATTAGAGCACGTGATCATTAGTTATCATGTGATTAACTAACCGGTCGCTCTCGATCGTGCTCGTCGAACGCAACCGAAGTATGGTTTAATAAAAGGATACGCCTACAGGAATTTTGATACAGTAATTTTAAACCTTATTTTCCCGTTGATAACTTAAGGGGTCTTTTTTCATAATATAAATGAGCTTTCCAAGCTCAAGAACAGATGAGAGCACAGATGCACCTAAATATAATGAGCATTTTCTCATCGTAGTGCATTTACGTTGCTCAAATGTTAGTTTTGGTTTTCTTTTAGAAGCATTTGAGGACCGTGTTAGCCCGATCGGTAGAGTGTCGGATTCGGGGCCGGAAGGTCCTGAGTTCGAACCTCGATGGCCGAAGACCCACCGTCGTCATTAAAGGGGACTGGGCGACGTTAAATATGCTCGTGGTCTCAATGTCCTCCAAGTGAAACGATACCTCTGGGGGTGCTAGCACCAGGTAGCTATTAGCTCCTGGACTAGTTCTAAATTCTCATTAACTGTTCGATCCGGTGATGGTGCTGCTATCTATCGGTATAAAAAAATAATGGAGGCAAGGCACTTAGTATGCAGTCCTCGACATAAATACAGTTCGGTCTAGGAAGATTGGGCGCCGCAGATTGGGCGCCGACTATTGGGCGCCGGGAACTTTGGGCGCCGAGCATTTTGGGCGTCGGGAACTTTGGGCGCCGAGCATTTTGGGCGCTGGGAACTTTGGGCGCCGGGAAATTTGGGCGCCGAGCATATTGTGCCCAGTATTCCCGGGGCCTAAAATGCTCGGCGCCCAATGTTCCCGGCGGCGAATTTTGAAACGCTCTCAATGCTTACGTTACGGTAGCTACCGGTTAATTAACCACGTGACAGCTAATGATTACGTGCTCCAATCAACTGCTTAGAATGGTAACCGGTTGATCATAGAACGCTGGGGTTAGTAACCGGTCGACCGGTGAGGTTCGTCGAACGCATGGAATGCTTGCGTTCGCCAAGCTCAACTGGTAGCTACCGGTTAATTGATCACGTGACATCTAATGATCACGTGCTTCATATTAATATGGTAACCGGTTGATGATAGAACGCAGCGGTTAGTAACCGGTTACTCAGTGGTCGACCGGTTAGGATCGCCGAACAAAACCAATTACAGTACATTGGCGAAATGAGAAATAAAAACGAGCGCGTTCTATTAAACAGCATGGTAACCTGGATACATTAAAGCAACCCCGAGTAAAATGTAAACAGAGCCGCCCCTTTAAAATTGTGAGGTAGAAATTGCAATGCGAAATATTGCTGTTTAAAGTTTTAGTTCGTTTTAATTTCACGATTTACTGTTTTTTCTGTTGTGAAATATTTCCGTTTTCGTAGGGTTTCTTCTGAATCTTAATTTACGTCTGTATTGTTGTTATGTTTGGAAAATTCTGCTTGCTGTAAACGTTCGCAATAAACTTACATTGAAAGAGACGCAGAACAGATTTTAACACGGTAGATAATACATGCTGTTTCAAAATGAGTTTCTTTGACTGTTGATTTTTTTTATATACTTGAGAATAGTAACTGAAATACAATCTGAGTGCGCTTCTCTTATGTTGTTGATGTTTTAATTTATTGGTTTTCTCTGAACAATATGTTGAAGATTTTGGTTATTTCATACAGTTTTTTAACAATAAAAATGTCGTGAGAAAATTTGTAAAAAATACTACCATTTAATGATCTAAGAAATACATTTTATCTCAGGAAAGAATATAATCCTTTTCATTTAATTTAATTAATTTATTTTTTTTTAATTTAATTCATCTGTCTCAGTTTTTAGTTTTATAAAAAAAAATAAAAATGGGAAAGGATGGGTGGGAAGATGTTGTCACTGCTCCTATGCTCTGTGGGGCTCGTGAGAATTTGAGCGACCAGTGTCAGCCTTTGCACACTCCCCGCCCCCCCCCCCCCCCCATTTCCTAGAAAAAATTAAAACGACACGTTTGGCTACCACCAATTACTCGCAATCAGTAGTCATTGGCCCCAGGAACTGTAAGCTTTTCCATTTCGATTGTTTTATGCTCCGAGCTTGTGTCACTCCTTAACTGTACTAAATCATTATAGTCTAATAGGTGCGAATTCATTTGTAAGCTAATGATAATAATATATTCAGAGCTCTAATTTTTTTTTTTTTTTTTTTTTTTTTTTTGAACTTGTTAATTTTGCTTGAATGAACTGATAATTGATAACAATTTGCAGATTACACCAAAATCTTAATTTTATTAAAATGTTCCCTATCAAAGAAGTTTACAGCAAATATTGTATAATTGACTTTGAATTCATAGCACCTGTGATAGTTAAGTTAGAGGGGGGAGGGGAGCCAAAGTGAGTGTCCTTGGCTAGTGCATTCTTATTCTTGCACCCTTTGAACTTGTTCGTTTCCGTTTTTTTCCCTTACATTCATGGCATGCAAAAAATCCGGAAAACTTGCAGAAGGGGCTGCTATTCATATTGTATTGTAATTAACTCTGAATTTGGAGCACTTCAGAAGTGATGACTGGTAGTTGAGGGAAAGGGTTCCAAACATAACAACAATACAGACGTAAATTAAGATTCAGAAGAAACCCTACGAAAACGGAAATATTTCACAACACAAAAAACAGTAAATCGTGAAATTTTCTACCTCACAATTTAAAGGGGCGGCTCTGTTTACATTTTACTCGGGGTTGCTTTAATGTATCCAGGTCACCATGCTGTTTAATAGAACGCGCTCGTTTTTATTTCTCATTTCGCCAATGTACTGTAATTGGTTTTGTTCGGCGATCCTAACCGGTCGACCACTGAGTAACCGGTTGCTAACCGCTGCGTGATCATTAGATGTCACGTCATCGATTAACCGGTAGCTACCAGTTGAGCTCGGCGAACGCAAGCATTCCGTTCCACGAACCTCAGCGGTCGACCAGTTACTAACCGCAGCGTTCTATGATCAACCGGTTACCGTTCTAAGCAGTTGATTGGAGCACGTGATCATTAGCTGTCACGTGATTAACTAACCGGTAGCTACCGTAACGTAAGCATTGAGAGCGTTTCAAAATTCGCCGCCGGGAACATTGGGCGCCGAGCATTTTAGGCCCCGGGAATACTGGGCACAATATGCTCGGCGCCGAAAGTTCCCGGCGCCCAAAGTGCTCGGCGCCCAAAGTTCCCGGCGCCCAAAATGCTCGGCGCCCAAAGTTCCCGGCGCCCAATCTTCCCATTTCGATACAGTTGTAGTCAGTTGTGACTCTGAGGATGCGTTCAGAGTAACGGAGGCGACCAAGTGTCCCAGCCATGACGTCATCAAAATCGTTAGGGGCAGAGCCCGAGCAGTTGTGCTCTGGACAGCGCTTGGGCCATTTGGGTGAAAACAACATGGCGGACAACGAAGGGAAATTATGTTATGTTGATAGCGCTGTAATTACTAGAAGGTAACAGTGATTCTGAAGAAAGCTTATCGACTGAGGATGAAATTGTAATTATACATGCATCAAGGAGAAGAACTGACGTTCCCAGAGTTCAGGACTACTGCGAGAAAATTTCCTGAAATGCTGAATACAGACTTCAGATGTCACTTTCGAATCAGTCGCGAAAGTATTAAAATAGTTGGGAAGAATGGTACAATGAACTTACTAGTGGATTAAAAAATGTGTAACACTGATCATGTTACATTTCAGTGGATTGATGGTTTTGCATATATTTGGATTTCGTGGAACTTTTTTCTAGGTCTTAGAACTTAACTCAAAATAATTTTTAGCGGATTCAAGAACACATTTTTCTATGTTTCTTGGTTAATTTTAATTATTTTTTTTATGTTCATTGATCTTTTTTTCGTGCAGTTTAACCTAAAGTACGTACTGCAATGGTATTTTGCAAAGTTTTTCTCTTTAAGGGATAAGCAGGTCCCTTCCTAAGGGTGATTATTTTATAATGAAAAGCAACCCTGACGAAGAAATGTTTATCATGAAATTCAAAATAATTGTGAAGACCGAGAAGAAGAACTGATTATCCAGCCACAAAAGCTGGTTACTATGTATTTGTGAAACTTGTATTAAAAAAAAACTATGAAGCAGTATGTATCTATCTCTAATTTTGGACGGTGATGCAAATGAAAACAATACTTCTAAATTTGAAAGAAAGATAAGAAATAGTGACTTTTTATTGGCTTGATGCAGTTGAAGTAATAAATGATTCAGCCAACTTTTTAAAAATGCTACCATTCAGTGTCTCTATTTATTTATTTTTTTTTTCAACCTGTAATTGCTAAGTTTCCAAAATTCATCTCAATCTCAATCAAATATGTAATGTTCATTCAACATTACTTTATATATAACAGTACAATATATACTTACAGGCTTTCAATAAATTTCACAGATGTAATTGTTTTGTTTTATAATTTTCCCATCAGTAGATATCTCGTGAAATAATTTATAAAAAAAAGTTTCATATGAAAGGTAAAATCTTCTTATATAAGCTTATTTTAAACTCAAACTAGCCAATCGAGGGCTCTGTCTGTAACATAGGGTAGACGGACCAGTGAATGAACACTTAAACGAATTTTAATTTTGAAAAATCCATAGCATTGTTAAAAATTGCCGTACAGTGAAACGAATACCACTACAATGAAATACTCTTTTCAACAAAATACATTTTCAGTCCTCATTTAATTGCCATTATATTACTAGAATTCAATAAAAACAAAATTTCACATACAACCAATATTATTTTGGGTCCTTTAAAGTTTAATGTAATGGGATTTTACTGTATTAGCCACATGACAGAAAATCATATCAAATGATGTATTTATATTTTGTAAAAAATGTAGTGCAGTGAAATTCCGTTACAACGAATGCCACTACAATAAAATAATCATTTCAACAAAATACATTTGCAGTCCTTATTACTAGAATTCCATTACAAAGAATATTATTTAGGGTCCTTTAAAGTTCAATGTAACGAATTGCAATGTATTAGCCACCATGACAGTAAAATTGCATCAAATGATGTATTTATTTTTTAAAAAAATGTGAGAATTTTTATGGTTCTGCATCAAGGTTTTTTCGGGGGGGGGGGAGAAAAACAAAATTTCCGACCCAGAGAATGAACACCCCAACCAGTGGACAAACGCAGCATTGTTTTGTCAACCAGAGTACCAACGAACAAAAACTGTTAAGATATTTTTCTTTCTGGAGATAGGTAAAAGAAAGTTACTTCTGCCAATTCACTTAAAAAAAGTTTTAAAACCTAATTTTTTTTACAAAACGTCTGAGGTGTTTATTCACTGGATGGTGTTCATTCGCTGGTTGATAATCCCTACACAAAATATCCAGATTCTATGATTCAAGTAGCAGTAACTAAAGTTGAATACTTTTCTGCAATTGAAACTCTCATTGTTTTCAGACATACTTATATTAAATTTTAACTACTTGATATTGGAAGAATAAAGAGTCAAGATTGGTCCGAGTACTGTATATACCAAGTACTGAGTGCTGCACTAATGTGTACTATCATCTCACTTATCTTGAACAATGTTTCACAGCAAATAAAAATAAAAGAAGTTTTGGTAAAAAAAGGATACTTGACTTGCATGCCATGCAGTCGAGTGACAAATTTTTAACAGAAGGTAGGGTAATGTAACCAGATTTTTCAAGCCAAAAATCAGGACACATGAAGGGGGGGGGGTAGAGTAGTAATGCCAAGAAATAACTCAAATGTACCAATAAAGAACAGCTCCTCCTCTTCAATCCAAATCATGGTGGAGGTAGTTCAGCGTATTAAACATTAAAGAATAACATTTTACATGGCTTCTTACGTTTACTGACAGCAAAAAATCAAAAAAGCGTTTAAAAAATCTCGATTGTATGTTATATTTCTTGTGTGACGGTTTACTCTTTTAAATGGAAATATTAATTAATGTTTGTGCAAAACAAAAATTGAAAAGTTTGGTGAATTTTCGTTAAAATCATATTTTGATTCCTGTTGTAGCATTTAATAGTCCTGGAAAAAGGTGGGGGATGCTAGTTAATGAAATATTACAAGAGTAGGGGAACTACACCCCTGAAATATCCACTTCTATATGAATATACATATAGAAGTGCCGGATCATGGGGGAACAAGCTGGGACCTTTGCCCCAAGACAAATTCAATCTGTTGCTGTTTATTTTTCTTGAAAGTCAATATACTTTCAATTGAATGAAAATGAGCAAGAGCAGCATTTTAAGAAACAGCGAAAATCATTTTCCGCATCCCCAACTTCTACAAAAATTAACTGTTAAGTCTGTATTCAACATCTACAAAAGTTTATTGTTAAGTCGCTGATGTTAATATTTTGCCACCCTTTATTTATGGCTTTAAACATTAGAACCTCTTTAATCCAAATTGATGCAAGTACCGATTAAACAAAACAACCCATAAATTGAACCCAGGTGCATAAACTGCTGTATTGCCGTGTGCAGGTAAACAGCAGTATCTGCAGAAATGAGTTTTCGAGACATTTGAAGGAATATGTGGTGGATTGAATACAAACAGTAGGAAAATGTTGGAATTAGATGCTTTTTTCAGCGGAAACCAAGTAAGCGAGCTTGTAGATAATGTACAAAGATGACAAAAATGCAAAAAACTGAAAAATTTGCAGTTATTACCCTTTACCTGCACACCGCAGTGTACTTGAATGTATGCCAGCATTGCACATTGTTTATTTAGCAAAAAATACCAGCTATTTGATAGTTTGTCCAGTTATTCTCATAGACGAATTTGCTTTCATTTCATTTTGCAATTATATCTGAAAATGAACCTGTGACATGTATTAACTCCCAAACAGGGGTGCCCACAAGGGGGGATTATGGCGCAAGTTGCGCCATCAACATTTTGGGGGGGGGGGATTTTTTTCCCCAGAAGGTTTTTTTTTTTTTTTTAACATGAAATTTTTGAATTTTGGAAAGAAAATATATTTAAACTCCTTCAACAAGAAATAGATGCATAAATAATATTTTTTCCGCGTACTCTTCGGGGCCGTCGCCGTAGCAAGCCCCAATCCCCGTTTTTCAGAAGTGCGGCCGCCAATTAATTTCATTTTAGCGACGCAACTAACGAAGAAAAAGGAAAACTCTTCGTTGTTTTAAAAAAATAAAATAGTAATTATACATGAACAAGTGAAATAATAGTGACAAAAAGTATTTTTTCTGTCAAATTGTAATCTTAAAATACAATTTAGGAACATCTATGATTCTCTTTTATCAAGAGTATCAAGTAAGAGCAGCAGAAACGTACACTTTAAACATTTTTATTAACAAAAAAAAAGTATTCAGTACAGTACACTCTTCACTAGGCCGCAGAGTGCGTAAGTCTGCCAAGTCGGAAACTATGGGATCGGCTTGAATTAAAGTATTAGGCATAGAGTAAAATTTGAATGATGGGAGGGAGGACAGGCGACCAAACTAACATGTTGCACGCCTTGTCTCTCGGCGGTCCTGGTTATACAAAACCATGCTTCATGGTTTTGTAGTTAAAAAAATAAAAATATATAAATAAATAGGACAGCCCATAGGATAGGGGTCGCCGAAACATTCCCATAGGTATATACTCTTTTTTTTTTTTTTGATGAAAAATGTTGTCCTGAAAATCAATGCTAAGAGGAGAAAAATGTATTGGTCGCCGAAATAAATTTGAAATAGAGAGATAGAGGGACAAAAACAGTTAAATGCAAAGAGAGATTCAAAGTACAGTCGAACCTCCATATATCAAACTTCAATATATCAAAATTTTCTATATATCGAAATCCCAGCAAATTTCTATGTTCATTATACATAGAAAAATTGTTTCTATATATCGAAAAAATCTCCATTTATCGAATTTTTTTCGAGGCATTCGTAGATTTTTTTTCCTCTTTAAACTGTTTGTCTCATGAAAAATAAAGGTTAGGGGAGAAAATTATATTCACTAAAGGTTGCTACGAAACTCATAAGGAATCTGAGGTTCAGGGGTGTATAGATAGGTCGTTGTTTCGTTTTAGAGTTCTTAAAGTCCCTCAAGTTTATTTCAAATATCTTAGTTGTAAGCAGTAACATTGTAAAATCAGTTTCAAGTTATCCCTTTTGTCTGTTGATTATCGTTCCTAGTCGTTTTAGCTGCAGTAAAAATCATTCAAGTTAAGTAGATTAAATTTTTACTTTTCTCTATTTGTCAAAACAAAAATCCCTTAATGTTGCGGATCAAGTTGACTTGTCGAAGAATGAAGATGTATGAAGGCGCAAAAATATGTAATTTCTGTTATTTTTTTAATTATTAACTTTCATCAATCTGATGCTCGTATAAATTAGAAATTAGGTTTCATACATAAAAATTAGCTTTAATTTTAATGTTTTAGGAGATTTTTAGGATAAAATAAAATCGCTTCTATATATCGAAATTTCTATATATCGAATTTTTTTCCGGAAATTTGCTACTTCGATATATGGAGGTCTGACTGTAATATAATGAATACCCACACCAAAAGTTCTAAATGTTTGAATGTAAAAATCGTAAGTAAATCAAACTTTGATCAAGAGATGCAGGTAGCATATTCAAAATTAAATGAAGTGGAATAGAGATCTAAGGTATCGCAGAAAATTACCACATCCACTTATATTACCACTGTATGTTTATCAATTATTGAAATTTACAATGAAGATAGGAGGGACGTAGCCAAACTGAAAGGAGGAGTGGGGAAAAGGAGAGTGAACTCCAAACCCTTCCTTTTACGTCCCCAAAGCTGGCCTGGAGGTGAGTTTTTAAAACTTAGGTTTTGTAAAAATCCCGGGAAAACGTTCTCAAACCCCATTTCTTAACCTAACGTCATTAAAAATGGTCTACACCTAAGTATTTAGGACTGCAATTTCGAAAAGCCGTGAGAGTGCTCCCAACGTAATCTCCGAGAAACGCCCTCTTAATTAATCATTCATCATCATTCAAGATCGAATAAATTTCGTCTTTTGAACTTTAATTTAAAAAAAAAACTCCCTGAGGTGTCTCGAAAAAACTGTTGTTCTCCAAATATTACCGCAAATCCTCAAAAACTTCATTGTTAAGGCTTCAATTCAGAAGATTTTTCGGGGGAGATCTCCAAAACCTTCTACTCCTGTAACAGTATTTAAAATAGTCTACGATTGTGTTAATTGAATTTCAATTTTGGAAATTTGCCAGGGGAGGACTCCGAATCTCTCCACCCATTAAAATTACCAAAAATTTTCTAAAACTGCGATTTCAACAGATAGGATTTTTTTCGAGAGAATGCCCCTCCCCCCCCTCCTCTCTCTCTCTCTCTCTCGCCAACATCATCGAAAAAAGTCTTAAATCTCGCTTTTAGTGCTTTTATTACGAAACATTTCTGGTCTCGAGCCTCTTCAAAACTCCCCCTTCCCTCTTTCATCGAAGGTTGGCTTAAATTACATTTTCGGAGCTTTAATTTCAAGAAACTAGCGGTGCACTAAATTTTAACAAAAAAAAAAAAAGTCTACAATCGCGTTTTTAAGGCTTCAAAATTTCAAAAAATTTCGGGGAGGGCGCATCTCTCTTCCCCTTAATATCACTATAGATCATCTAAAACTGCATTTTTCAAACTACAATTTTCAGATTTTTCCCGGGGGAGAGCCCCCAGATCCCCCTTTACGTGTCACAATCACAAATAATTCACAATTGGAAATGCGTGCTTGAAGTTTGCATTTTGAAAAATTATAGAACGATGACCCCGAGTCTCTTCCTCTCTCAACATCACCATAGGCAGTGTAAAAATGTTTTTCAAATAACAATCTTGAAAATTTCCGGGGGTGAGCCCCGGACTCCCTCTTCTGAACATAATTAAGTATAACGTACGATTGTGTTGAGAATTTAAATTTGGAAAAAATATCGGGAGAGGCTATCCTGGAGCTCCTCTCCCCCTTCCTCCTAAACTTAAAATATAGTCTAAAACTGCGTGTTTATGTCTTCAATTTCGAAATAATGCAAGACGGTAGCCCTCCGGCACCCCCTAATTCTGATTGAATATTATCCTTACGATTAAATTTATATTACTAGTACTAAGGTCTAGTAATATGACTACCCCTGCTAAACCAGAAGCCAAATCTTCTCTGTCTCTGCATATTGGAACATGCGTTTTAAACAATTAACGGGCCGTCAAAAGCGTACCCCCCCCCCCCCTTCCCCAGTTTTTTGACCGAACGACGGCCCTGGTACTCCTTTCCAAAATTTAATGACCGTGTCTCTTTTTCAATGAAGGGAACATCACAGACGGCATGGAATTGGTGTCCGTTTCAAAACTGGATCAGACGTGATTTCTTTTTAATTTTTTATAAATTTTCTGAAAGTAGCACAATTCTGCATGATGATTGTGTATGTAAAAATGATGAGAGGGAGAGAGGTCAAAAATATTTTATTGTTTGTAATATTTCTGACCAGTATGCTCTAGTCTTCCAACGATTCATTTGCTCCTCGACAATCGTTAAGAACGAGTTTTGAAGTTTGCGAATAACATATTTTTTATCCCTCCAATTGACAATTAATGTATTTTCTTCATTAACGAGCTTAAGATTGTGAAGAATTTTTTCATTTCACTTTACTCCCATCTTCTCTACCATTTTTAAATTGATTGTTTCAATTTATCATTAGATGATTTTTATTAAAACTTTCAGTGATGTTTGTTTTCGCTGATGGAGGTAGAACAGTTTGTTCTTAATGTGTTTAAATTATGTTTCGTAAATCATATTTAATTTCTTCAATATCTGATATGTATAGAAGGATATTTGATTCATTACAATTCTCGAGTTCTGATTTTCGATGTGTGCTGAATAGCTGAATCCAGTTTTCAGGATTTCCGAAACATATCTGTCACGCTGTGTCTGACCCATCTTTTTTAGATATGCAACTTCAATTTTAGAAAACTTCCAGGAGAGCGCCCTCCCACTGCAGCGCCAAAATAACACCCTCTTTATCATCAAGTGTCATCTAAAACTGCGTTTGTCGAACTGCAATTTTGAAACATTTATAGAAGAGAGCCCCTGATTCCCCCCTCTTTCCTTAACACGATCAAAGACAAGCCTAGAAATTGCCGGGGGAATGGCACCGAAATTCACCTTCCCCTAACATTATCCCTATCTATCAAAACTGCGTTTTTAAAGCTACAAGTTCGAAAATTTAAGTGGAGCGCCCCTCTCCCTCCTCCCCTACTCTCGTCAACATTATTAAAGAATCGTGTTAAATTTGGTTTTCAGGGCTTCAATTTCGAGAAAATTCCGGGAGAGTTTCCGAAAACTCGTTTTCTTAACGTCACATAGGTTGGCTACAATTGCGATTTTAGAGCTTCATTTTCAGAAAACTGCTTTTCCCCCAACCATTTAGCGTTTTTAAGACTTCTTTAATTTTGAAAATTTTCCTGGGGAAAGCCCTAGGATCTCTTCTTTCCCTAACATTACCACAGAGTGTCTAAAACTGTGTTTTTAGAACTACGATTTTAAAAACAAAGGAAATCCCTCTTTCACACAACGTTAAACTATCTAAAATTGCGATTTTAAAGTTTCAATATTGAAAAATTACCGGGAAGGGGCCACCAAACCTTTTATCCCCCAAACATCACCAGAGATCGTCTAAAACTGTGGTTTTAAAACTACAATTTCAAAAATTTTCCGGAGGAAAAATCCCCGGACCCCATATCTAAGTGACAATAAAAAAAGATTCATATTGTATACATCTAGTAATGACTCCATCCCAAGCCAGAAGTTAAATCCACTCTTCCTGATATTGTTCATATGTTTGAAAAACAAATAAGGTGTAGCAAAATTCAGAGGTACCCAAAACTTACTCAAGGTGCACGTTGTAAAATTTGGGAAGGCAAGGCAGGTCAACAATCCAACAATATTTCAGTTCAAATGCTATTTGATAGCGTTACCCCCCCCCCCCCCTTTTTTGAATTTGACTGGAAATTAAACACTCTAAAAACTTATATTTAACCCGATTGGAAAGCGAGAAAATTGGGGGGGGGGGGGGGGGATTTGCGCCATTGGGAGCTTGGGGGGGGGGATGGGCACCCCTGCTCCCAAATTAATCCACTGACCACCTAATTTATTTCCCTCGGCAAGGGTAATTTTCTTAGTCCTGCTTCCATCTTTAGACATTTTCAAAAGCCAGATTTCTATCACTTAGACGCAAAGCTAGCACCCTTAAATATATTTTTAGTGTAACCTAGGACACATCTGCTGGACAACTAATTCGTTACTATGCACGCTGTAGCAAACCAAGTTCTACTTAAAGTTAAAACTGTACCATCCTTTACATTTTACAATATTATATTTTCATTTTATAGTCAAGATTTCTTTGAAACTTTTCTGGTAATTAGAAATATGCATTGTTTAAAGTGTTTGATACAATAAATAAGGACATATACTTTATTTAAAACAGGGGTTCTCAACCTGTGGGTCACGACCTCAAAAGGTTCTTATGGGGTCGCAACATTATAGGACACTTCATTTTAATTTTTGAAAAATTGGAGAGAATCTCCAATTATCAGAAATGATTGGGAAGGGACCCCTTTCAGATAACTAGACGTTTCTGAAAAAAGGGGGTATATTTTAATCAATACTGTATGAATGTTGAAAATGGGGGGAAAAAAAGAGTTTTCAATTAATCCAGTAGAAAGGCAGGGCTTTTTATGCTAAGCGTACTAACAAGTGCTTTCCAGGATGGAAGGATATTGCATGCCTCGTCAGAATCATTATTTTGCGAATTGTAACAAGTGCTTTAATAAACTCACTTGAAATTTTTTGCTCAAATTCTTAAAGCGAATCGGTAATTTGAAGTTTGGATAATTGGAGTTCAGTTATATATGTTTATAAATGTGATAAATAATAAAAAAAGTTTGGAGCTATGTATATAATAAAAAAAGCTTGGAGTTTTCAAATACCAGTTTATCAATTCAATTTTGAAAAGCATAGTACTTTTGTCATTTATAAATCACAAAACAAGATACATGTTAGTATACACGTATACACATACGGTAGTCTCCACTTAATGCAATTACTTAGACAATGACTTGGAAAACTAACCGATTAATATAAAACGTATCATGAAATCACTAAAATTCACATTTTAAATCAGTTGCATTTTAAGATTTAACACTAGTTTTTCAAAATAAAATGAGGAAGCTCATCTTATGTTTAGAATATTACCTGTAAAATATTAAAAACATAATTTTTAAAAAATCATTAAATGTTGTCTAGAATTTTTCAGAAACTCCTTTATAAATTGCTCATAGTTTTTTATGTCATCAGAATATATCTGTAGTCTATGCAGGGGTTTATACAGATTACCATTTTACGGTAAATCTACAGTTTTGGGCACGAAAAATTTCTTCAAATGCATTGGTATTGATAAAAAGCACGAAATTGGTCAGGAATAGGGCTCCTAATCAGCCTAAACGTTGCAAATTAATATCAGAAGCACTGAAAAGGGAAATTTCAAGAATATTTAATGAAATGAAAAGACAACTGATATCTTTAACATTTTATTCAGTGTTTGAACATGATATGGACAGTTTAGGGGGGTCATGACGCCCATGACCCTCCCCTCTGCCACTGAGTTGAGTGCTGTTTCAGCACTCAATGCATTTCTCATTTGAGCATTTGTAGAATCTGGCCAATCATCAAGTGGCACTCTTCATCTAACTCATTGATTTCATCAGTCTATTTTCCTATAGTCAGAATTATCAAGTGTAATAAACAATACCTAAGTAAAACTCAAGGAAAATGAGGTTTGATGTAAATTTCAAATATTCTACTATTAATACTAGCCACTCTCCCAGTATCTATGGCAGTTGAAAGCACATTTTTAACATTAACGAGGACCAATTTAAGTCAACATAATATACAGTTACATCAAAGTCTCTGATTTATAAATAACTTTAAAAATTGTTGCAAAATATAAGACATTTTAGTTTTTAAGTTTTAAAAACTTTTTCTTTGTAAATTTTAGTGAATCATTAACACTATTGTAGGAAAACACATCAGTATTTCTTTTCCTAACTAAGAAAATATTTGAATTGTAAAATTCATGCACAAATTCTAAGGTTATTCATCCCTTTTAAAAATACTCAGAATCACAAATAGGCTTAGGCAGCTCGTACGAGGGGGCAAGGCATTTCCCTCTCACTTTGAACAGTAAAGAGATCTTACCCCTCCACATTTTTAACATCAAAATTAAGGGTCAAATGAAAAATGATAGTGATGATCTATTCATGTATTTAAAGAAAGAACAGACTTAATAAGTGCTTGTGTTATGCTTATTTCATATATAAATTAAAATAGAACTTTGATTTTGGGGTAGGAGAAAACCTTCTGTGGCCATCTGCTCCTGCATTTTGAGTCTGTTTCTTGAATTTTTGGAAGAAGGTCAATTCATTAATAATGATGCAAAAATTCAATTGCCCAATTTTTGGAGAAAAATTTAGCTTTAAGGGTGTGTTGCTCACCGAACCTGCCCCCCTCCCCAGAACCTCCTTTAATCTCCCAATTTTTTAATGCACCAGCGGCCAATGCAAATAGGAGTGCTTTTGTGTTTTATAATAATAAATGAAAATTAGCAGCTAGCAATAATTAACATGGTCTATAATGAAGTCTATTTAATGATCAATTTAACGACAAATAGTTAATGCAACAGTCTCTTTGAGATAAGAACCTGGGCTCTCTCTCAAACAAAACCATACGCTACTGCAAACTATTAAAAAAAGCTGAGGGTTCCATGAAAAAAATGAGCATTTAAAAGGGTTACACTGATCAAAGAAATTAAGAAACGCTGGTGTAGACGAACAGGTGAACGCCGTTGACAGAAACATTTTTTAAAGTTTACAGACAATTGTTATATTTGAAACAAATTTATGTATCACTAGTTACTACACTTTTATAATAATCAACAAATTTGGTTGCAAATTTCGAGTTTTCCCCCAATTAATAATAACATGCTGAACTCATTGCGGAACTCTACTCACTTTCAACTTGATATCCTTGCTTTGGCCCACAGTATAAGACTTGGGAGAAGTACAGTGGTTTTTTGAAGAAAATTTTAAAGATATTATTTGAATTTGCAAATAGTTTTAATGCTATCTTGCTCTGCTTGAGGTGGCACTTAAAATTGTTGTTCTTAATTTCCAATGAAATTCATCGGCTTTAAACATGCAACTAAAAACAAGTAATTTCATTCGTTAATGGAGTTTTTTTAACCAAAACAGCAAACAATATCAAGATATCCTAATCATTACATTACGCAAACAAATACAACTTAATTTAACAGTAGCACATTGAAACACCATAACTGAAATTACATTGGGCAAGAGCTATTCTCACCTACCAGTCACAGCATGCAGTGTAGCATATAAAACAAAAAAGGTCAGCAACAGCGTATGTAGATTTTTAAGTATACTAGCATACTCTTTTGCTGCCCATTTTGTAACTGATATTTCCATAATAAGGTTTGTTTGATGCAGCAGTTTTCTGTTGTGTTACTTCACATTCAAAAAAAAAAAAGATGTTGTCTTCTCAATTAAATAAGATCTTCTTTTTAGTGATGGCATAACTATGCATTTACTTTCTTTACCGGCTTTTAAGAAAGGCTACGTTGTCAGTATTACATTGCAGAAATTTTGTCAATTTTCTCTTAATGGAGCTGCGTAAATACTAGTAAATGAGCGCATACACTGAGTTTTTCGACTCAAAAGTTCCATCATTTCTTTCTAAACAAATATGAGCAACAAAATCTTCTTGATTCGAAAATAATAATAAACAATCGCAGCAAAAACCATTACAAACTTCTCTACTTTCGAACTCGAACGTCTGAAAAGTTGATAAATAAGAAGGAAAATTTTCAGCCAATGAACATCATCCTTTGCGAATGTCCCAAACACGTGACCTATCTGCCCAGCTAAATTTCTTGGGCTGCTTGCGCTCTGTCCCGAGTGACTCGGGCAACTACTCTGGACAGCACCTGGGACATTCGGGCTCTTTGAGCTGCTACTCTGAACGCTTTGGGACATGACCCGAGTCTCACGAGTGCCTCGTGCCGTTACTCTGAACGCACCCCGAATAGGAATAATAGGAATAGGAAGCATTTGATAATTTAATAAGTACAAATTATTTTCATAAGAAAGATTCAAAATTTTGATCTGAAAGTGATTTTGTTATCATAAACATTATTGAAAAGGAACAAAACAAGTTTTTATTCCAAATCGATAATATTTTTTTCTAAAAATTTTCACGCTGCTTTTCAGCTGTCCTAACGTCGTGCTCAAATAAAACTACGTTTTCATATAGGGACGCTAGTCTACTCTACCTTACTTTATTTTAACAAAACGTATTCCCAAGTTCTTTTGGATTCTTCATACAGTATTTCCAGGGCGTCCGAAATGCCTCTTAATCCATACTGGAGAGAAAAAAACATATTTAAAACTTTTTTTTCTTTCGATTTCGTTTCGTTTTTTCTTGTTCCTATCATATTTATTTTATTTTGTTAACTTTATTATTTTATTTATTTATTTATTTATTTATTTATTTTTGTTCATTTAGTTTTCTTCTCTTTTTTTTGGCAGAAAAAAAAAAAGAAGTGGAATGCGACCCGAAGGGGAAATATTCCAAAGAGAGCGGTATTATTTTCTTTTGGAATCGCTTAAACGCTTCACGGATATCTGTCACTTTCATATCTCATGCATCCCCTACATCTATGATCTCATGTCGTGTCATCTCACTTGGTGAAATAATTTTAATTTACGGTATGGCAATTCGCAACTCCAGAGCTTACGCTATCTTGCAGTGATTATCAATACTATCAAAAAAGGTAAAACATTCCGTTCCAAAGAAAGTTTCCCACAAACACGATGAAAAATTACTGTTTTTATAGATTTTGATGTGCTCTTTTCGAATTTCCACTTTGCTACCTGTATCTTTCCCGCTCGCGACGCCCTATTGAAAAAATGGCGTCTAAAAGCGGTATTTTGAGGATATCTCCGTACTGACTTATTTTACGACTAAAATATATTTTACAAAATTAAACTAGAGAAAATTTCCTACAATTTATGTCACCGCAGTTTAAAACTGACAATCCACAAACTAAAATTTTTTTGTGGTATAAATGAGCGACGGAGCAATACAGAAGCCAAATTCCATTTCAGTTACTTCTTCCTATCTGCAAACACCGAAAGACTCTTCCAACCAGGCACCACGAGGTTCCCCCTCTCTCCCTTTCAAAATTTCGACCGGTAGAACTCAATAGAATATTTTAGTCTGCGTCATCAGTATACAACGTAATTGTTATAGGCAAAGATGTAGATCTTCTTACCGCCTAATTCACTGGGGCCACCTAAACCTCGCGGTTAAGCCCGAAACCGGTCCTTAACCCGGAGTTACCGCCGATTTCGTATTCACCGTCAACTTCAACTACGCGCTGACAGGTTTCCGAAACCTTGCGTGGTTGAAAAACCTAACCAAGCTCCGGAGCAAGGTTAAAGGCTTGGTTTGCCTTCTGAGCATGCGCATTACAAGTAAACATTAGAAGCAATGGCGGTTCGAGGCGATCTTCGCTTGAAGGTAAGATATTTTTATTTCCTATAAATAAAAGTTTTAATTTATGTTATTGCTGTTCTGTACAGTATATGTCAATAGTATTCGTTCATAAATTTCCATTTTGGATTTGATCGGTCGTTTTTTGCGCTTTAAAAGATGCAACTTCATCACTTTCCATTCCTATTCCGTAGTTTATTCAAAATATTTCAGCTTTACGAGTAATGATATGTCAGTGAACAGAAAAATAGTAATTCCAGAGTTGTGGTATGACATATAAATCTCAATATTAATAATTGCACATTTGGTGACTGAGTTGGAAAGTAGTGTGACATATAATATCTACCAAGTAATCTGTATGTACTCGGTACTGCTTGGTCAATTTCTGGTATACTCGATCAAATTTTAACTATGTTTCTTGCTTATCCCGAGTAGTTTTGAAATATTTCACGGATTTTTTTTTAAATTTCCAGTTTGCAATCATTTACTACTGTTTGACTCTTAAAATATGACTGTACTAGCAAAAATACCCGGCGTTGCCTGGGTCAGTAATAATTATTAGAAAAAATCGTTACTTGCTTTTGTTTTCTGTTTTAAGTGAAAGAATTTAAAACGCATCTTTTTGACGTGATTAAAAATCGAGTTTCTTCCTTACCCATAAAACTAAAATAGCAATTATTGATTTAGAAACGAAAGCACTATATTTAAGCATATACAAATTTAAAAAACATGAAATTAATCTTCTCATATTTAAAAAGATTAATCTGTTGATACTTTTTTTTTAACATGGAGTCTAAAACCTTCTCTGTATGGCTAATGAAGTACGAAGTGATTAAAAAAAAAGTAACTGCGCTCGTAATCCCCTTATACTTGCTTTAGTTATTTCGGGAAATTTCAATCATTGTGGCTCTTGGTGCGATTTTACCGAATTTGCGAAAGTCGTTTCGGGGGTACCTTCGATGATGCTCCCCCATTCTTTCCTTACTTTGTAAAACGATATGATATTAATTTTCGTTACAGAGATATCGTCGCTAGATGCTGAGATATTTTTGGTCACCATAAAATGGCGCTAAACAGTTTCATCCGAAATGTTACCAAAATAAGTAATACAATTTGGTGATTGTTTGAAGTTGTGCAAAAAGGAAAATTAATGGAAGTTTTTGTGCTGTTTATGGATTTGCCTAATTTAGTTGCTGGATTATTTAACACAGTAAAAAAGGTCTTTTGAAAATTCTTTGATTGGCGATATTTTGTTTACATGGTGAAAGCTGAGAAACATTATGACGTAGTCTTCGGCTTCAAAAACAGCAACGTTGAAAAAAAACTGCCAATGCATCAGCTACGGAAATCTTTCTGCAAAATTTTGGCGATCTGCTGGTTGTTTTGGATAATGAGTAAGTGTTCAATCAGCATAAATAATAATAAAAACCATTAATTACATTAAAGTTCCGTTTAAATGGAAAATCATCAGCCAAATCATGTATTATTTGCCAATCTTGTGCAAAAATCTTACTTCAAGATTTGACTTGAGAAAAGCCTTGAACAATCACGAAAAGCAAAGAAAGTCAACAATACAACAATTGTCGCTATCGACAGGGAGTTGAGATGATACACTAAATACTGTATTGAGTTGAGGAAAGCCTTCGAACATGGATCTAAAAAGCTCATAACTCGTTTTTTATTCTACTTAGAAATTTCGAACTGGTGCCATCTTCAGCAGAAAAATCAGAGCTTTCGATGGACATATAATGTAAATATGTGCAAGTATTTTTCATCCCAATATTAGAGAATTTATACAAAAATTGTGTTTTATTGCCCCCCTAAGGGGGTTTTTGCCCCCCATAACGGGACGAAAACTACCCTATGTGTTATTCTGATGCATAAGCTATATTATTGTAAAGTTTCATCAAAATCCGTTCAGTAGTTTTTGCGTGAAAGAGTAACAAACATCCATCCATACATCCATACAGACAAACTTTCGCATATATAATATTAGTAAGATTGTATATGAAAATTAAGAAAAACTGAACATGTAAAGCAAAGTAAAATTTTAATATGCATATGTCACTTCCACCATTCGTTTTTAAACGTGGGAAAGTTAAAAAATATGGCACTCAAAAGTTTTTTTTAATTATTATTACTCTACAAATATTTTATATGTGCAAATTTCTAATATTTAAAAAAGCTATAATAAATTCCTAAATTAGTTGAAATTTCATCTCATTTAATTCAGTTTTTTGTCTATATTTAAACTAGTGGTACCCGCACGGCTTTGTCCGTAGTAGAAAATTAAAAGGTCATTTGGTTCCCTGTATATTTACAAATAATGGATGATAAATTTCTCCGTCAGTTGGCTATGTTCATTCGCGTCTCCCATTCCACGTCATGACAATTTTGTAATTTACTCATCCATCTTATGATAATTTTGCTCCGGAAAATGTTCTTAATTTGATATAGAAAAAGAACAAAATCAAATTTTTGAAAAATCGCTTCGAGGTGCATACTCCCATGCTACAAACTAACTTTGCCAAATTTCATGAAATCGGCTAAACGGTCTAGCTGCTATGTGCGTCACAGAGATCCTGACAGAGAGACTTTGAGCTTTATTATTGGTAAAAAATACAATTGTAATTTTTTTCTTAAAATCTGTGAGGGGTGCTTAGTTAAATTTCAAATTCAAAAATATCACTATGTGTGCAAAATTGATTTTAATGTTCCAATAAGTGTAACATGCTTCACATTTATGTCAATGGTTATTATTATTTTTTTAAAGATACTCTGTATTTGACCAAGTACTCGTCCTGAGTGCAGCTTGGTTCCACACTAGTTGAATGTAAAGTAATTTTGAAAAAGCCCTTAATTTCTACATTGTATGAATGTCAGCGTATGCTATGCTATAATCTCTGTACGGCCCTGCCACATCAACGCCATCCGAAGAGATGGCAATCATCTTTTGCCCTCCCCCCTCACACAAAGAATGGTAAAGTTCTGAACATTTTTAAAAATTAATTATTGCTTAATTGAACATGTATTCTGAATTCATCAGATCATATGTGACATAAAAGACAAATATTAAATAAGGCCCGGATCTGCGTGCCCGACAGACTCGACAGGGGGGGGGGGAGAGGGTATGTCCTTAAGGGGGTCTGACGATGCACGAAATTGAAAAAAAAAGTAGCTCACTCAGACTTATTAACGTTGCAAATGCACACTGCTCGCTTCTGTGGAGGGGCCCTAGAGATTTTGTTGCCAGGGGGTCCAAAATTTGCAGATCCAGGCCTGAATAAATCTATATCATAGCATTTCAGAACTATTTTTAAAAAGGAATTATATTGGAGGGGAAAAAAACCCCTTCAGTACTACGTGGCAAAAGGTTCAATTAATGGGGCTCTCTCTTATCTTGTCACCTGGGCAATTGCATCCCTTGTCCCCTCTTCAGACAGCCCTGTTCGCAAAATCATGCCACGAGTCTCTCTATTTTCACAGTAAGTATTCAAGCATAACACTGTAAACTACTTTGACTGGTGTAAAATTTGTCTTAAAATGACTTTGTGGTCCCTCATTTAATTTTAAATTGAATTTAATTAAATAAATTACTATTCATTAAATAAATACCTTTGTGCATAAGAAGTAAAATAGGAAATAGCATCATCAAAAAGAAAGCTGCAGAATGCTGCAGTCACGGGTTTCGGCGTTACAAGAAACGCCTTTTCAATGCAAGAGAAATGAGCTTATGGATTGAAAAAAATAAAGACATCCACTTTTGTCGGGTGTTGGTTTTGACCTTTTTATCTGTTATTTACAAATTATTACAAGTATATGCTTGAAATCCCAAACTGATATTTCAATAAGTTCAAAATCCTTCTCATATATGTCAGTGAATTCTTGTTTAGCTCTATTGATAAATACTACTTAGCCAAATATCAATGGTTGAAAGTACTCCTTGTTTGGCCTAAGTGCTACTCCGTATGTCACTGCCTAAAGCAAACAGAATTGTATTTTGTGCAAAAGTGGGCAACGACTTAAATTTAATGTTCTTGTACATGAGGGCAAAAAACTATATTACAGATAGTGGCAGTTCTTTAAAATTTCAAAGTTTCTTGGAAGATTTTCTAATTTCAAATATATACAAAAAGCAGCAAATAATGTTAACACAATCTATTAGTGTTTTGGGTATAGTGTAGAATTTTAAATGTGCTGCTATTGTTGCCAGTGTGTGTTAGAGTTGTGGTACAACTGATTTGTTTTTTTTTTTTTTTAATTCAAAAAATTATTTTTATCAGCATTTTGACTTAATTTGTTTTCCAGTTGATTCCGAATTGACTCTGGATACTGAAATTTACAACTTGCTGCAATCTATCTCAGGAATCATATAACTGGTGTCTCTGTCAAAAGGAAGTTTAAATTTATCTTAATTGGTTTTCAATTGTATTACTTTGTATTTGTTTTTAAAAGATTAAATCCTGATTATGTACTCAATTAGCTGAAATAAATTTTACTTGCCTCTGTAACTTGTTTTATATTATAAGTTATTTTATACACGAAACACACACAAAAAAAAAAAAAAAAAAAAAAAAAAAAACTGATTGTCAGTTAAAATTATAATTACTAACTATAAATTATGCTCTGATATCATTAACTCAAGAATAAGGTGTCCAAGTTTAATGGGTTCTTCATTATTTGAATGTAACTTATGTTGCTTAGCATTTGAATTGATTTAAAACAGCTTAATTAAATTAAAATCATGGTTTGACTAAAGTGATTAAAATAAATTAAACAAAATTCAATTATCAATGAACTGAATAAAAAGTCATTGATGACAATCGTTTGTCAAAACATTAGATATATCTTTACTTGTTAATTGATGTTTCAATGTGTTCAAATGTGAAAGATATTGTGTAACAGATTTCAACATTTCAGAATAAATTATTTTTAAAGCTGTACACTATTGCTCTTTATGCTTTATATGTTCATTGAAATAGTGAATTAAATAAAAGTTTATTTTAATTTATAAATATTGTCATGAAAGTAAACTTTCAGTATAGCATAAAAAAATTTTTGTACTTTTAATAAGGAAAGTAAGTAAAATATTTTTTTAAAAAAATTCATTTGCACTTGAAAGCATGCTTCATTCTTGTTTTACATTCAGTGCAATGCCGTATAAAAAAGAAAACAGAAATAATGGTTTCCTTTTATAAAAATTAATGTAGTGAATTAGTATAAAATTCATTCAAGTGCGTCAAAAACCACAGCTGTGGAATTGGAGGGAAAATGACAGAAGAGCATTAGACTCTGACTTCTTTTCTCCGAAATCAATTCGACTCCACTAGCACTGCCAGAGTTGCAGGCTTTTGAGGGAGAATGCAACTTCAACTCTTGGAATTTTTAACCTCCAACTCCACAGCCCTGTCCAAAACTTAAAAAATCTTATTATTTTCTACTTTATTTTGATTATGTTTGAAAGTAAAGTCATTGTAAAAATTGTGAGACACGCAATTACAGTATTGTGGCATTTAATTGAGAAACATATTTTTCTTTTTATCATGTGTAAGTTTATTTGAGTGTATTGTAAGTTGTCTCCAAATCAGCCGAGTTCAAATTGCAGTTATTATCAAAGTAGTAGGTGTTCCTATTCACCTGGTAAGTAGCAGATCTTGAAATTCTTCCGCCCAAGAGGTAGGTATTCCGCGATGTTGGTATCTCGCTTGTTGTGGGGGTAATTTTTAGCCTCATGGATATCAGCTTAGAAAGTTAGTGATAAATAGATTGCGCTTAGAAAACACTGAAATGACATTAGAAGAAATAGGTAAAATCTGTGGAGTGAGTACAAAAAGTGTCGAGAGGATATGAAAGCAGTTTCAGACAACAGGAAATGCTCGAGTCAATTGCACTAGAAAATGCAACCAAAAGGGATAAACTTTGACTCGTGAAGACAAAATTTTATATTGAATGAGTGTTATAAATCCTTGAACAACTTTCCAGGGCCACGGTGGAAGCTGGTGTCAATATTGCACCTTCAACAGTGCGATACAGGCTGTTAGAACACTGGCGGAGAGGATGTTAACCGTACAAGAAACAGCTTCTCACGTCTCTTATAAAGAAAAAAAGGTTAAAATGAGTATTGAAATACAAAACATAGATTAAGAAGTTTTTTTTTCTAACAAAACAGATTTTGTGATTCATGGATTTAAATCCAAGTACGTGAGAAGGAGCAAAGGAAAACCTCTTCAGCACTTTACCAAATAAGCGCCCAAGTATCCGCCCAAAATCAGGGTGCTCAACCTCCCTAAGAGCAAGGGCTCACCTCGTGTAAAAATCACAAAGATCCCCCCCCCCACACTAAAAAGAGAAATGCCCCTAAAAATTTCAATGGCGCAGTCTGCGTCATAATCCCTCCTAAGTGGGCACCTCTCCTAAAAAGATGTTTCTGAGTTTAAGAGACTACATCTCTTCTCGTAGAAGAAATAACGAACAATACCAGCTACAAAGTTATACTGCCCTGAAAAATGTTTTCAATCGTCTAAACTATGGTGTAAAGGAAGTTGCTTTTTCCAAAAGGCAGCGCACAGTGCCATTTTGAAGCATATTAACAATTTGTGCTCAAAAAACAAACTTACTGTATTGGACTGTTTTCGGGAATTCACAGAACTTGAATCAGAGAGTAAATTTATGGGCTGTATCAAAAAACAGCCAAGTGAGACGGCACAGATGGAGAAGCTAATTTCCGCCACTATTGGCTTATGGTTAAGATATATTGAATGCAAAACTATACGGACTAGTCTAGTACATACCATGCCGAAACGTGTCTGTGATGTTATTATATCTAGCGGGGCACACTTCAATTATTAGTGTTGAATATTCATAGAAAATGTAGGTAAAACTGAATTTTATGGGAAAAAATGCATTTCTTCATGTTGATGAGGCAGTAAAAAAAGTCTTTTGTTGCACATTTATAAGCCATAAAAAGAAAACCATTGAAAATGTCCTTTATTGTTTCTTATTAAATTTATTAATAAAAATTATAAAAATAATAATGTATCTATTATTGAACTTGTTTTATCTGAAGTTATTATTACTAGAGATATCCTGGTATGAAATTGGTTTAAAATAATATTTTTAATCAGATATAACATTTCTTTTATTGGAATAAAATGATTTGTCACTAAAAATTTAGTTTCTTTAAGAAAAGAGATAAGCAGATTAAAATTATCTATCTCCGAAGCTTTATAATAAGTTTAAATTACATCCGTAATTGTCTATCTGTAGATTCAAAGAAATAATAGCAAAAGTAATACATATGTTTACACTTGAATTTACACAATTGGCTACTCAAATTTAACTCCGCGTTTGTACTTACGCCTCTGACTTTTTAGCAAAACTTTAAATTATATTATTTGTTTTGTTTGGTAATGAACTGTGTTCAATTATTTTTTTCAAATCAAAGAGAGCAAATGCTATCTTCGTCTCTTTACTTTGCAACGCAGCACGGAATGAAACAGCAACAGCGAACGGTCGTTCAAAATGTAAACAAAAAACGTAGAAAATCATGTGATCATTATTGACCAATAGGATGCGCAGTGTGCTGGCAAAGTTGAGAAACCACGAAGTTGGGAAACCCCGGGGCCTTTTTCGCCGGTGCGTGATCGGTGAATACCGAATATTTCACCTCGTGGTTAAAATCTCAACGCCGAGTTAACGAACCTTGTGGTTAAAGCACTGCCGTCTCGAGTCAAGGCCGCACGGCTGGTCTGTGACGTCATCACCAAGGGGCGAACGTTAGTAAACTCGCGAGAAGTATTGAGCGCTAGATGTAACTTTTCTACATAACTTCACTGTTTTGTTTTCTTTCTTAAATTATATAAAACTATTCTTAAATTAATTTTGGAAATATTTCAATGTTAAATGTTTTCAAAAAAAAAAAAATCTATTGTGGTAGAAGTAAAAATAATTCAAACATTTTGATGCTTATTAGTTGTACAAGTATTTCCCTTTAACTCTTTAAATAATGTTATAAAATATTTTAAATGATACAACATCAAACTTTTGTTTTCATGAATCTTTCTTAATAATTAGAAGACAGTGGAATGAAAGATTCAAAGCTTCTTGATTTAAAGTGCAAAATCATTCTGATTTTTCTTCGTGTGAATATGCTAGACACGTTTTGCAGGTTAAAATAAAAACAAAAATTCAAGACTACATTTTTATTTCGTACAAAACATCAGTAATACATAACCATTTGTGAAAAAAAAAAGAATTATTTGACACATTGTTTTTAAAAATATTTGCATAGCTCACAATAGAATTCAGCATGCAAATAGAACAAAAACATTAGTATATCTTTTCAGACAAAGTCAATAGTTCATATTAACACAATTTTTATTTCTTATTTAAATTAGAATTTACTAAAAAATTCACTACACTCTTTTGGTTCTCATACGTCACACATCGGTTTCACAATTTTAAAAATCACTGTTGAAAATTGCATCTTATTTTGAAATATTACAGGAAAAAAAATATGTTTTGGAAATTTACTAATAGTTTGTCCTTTAATTGCATAAGGTGCTTGTTTTAAGCGAAATAACTGCAATATGAAAAGACATGTTAGTGCTAGAGAAAACCACCGAAATAATATTTTTTGTAATGCATGAAGTAATACATGTCTTAGTCAAGTCGATTAAACAGTTAACCAAATACCTATACAAGTAAATAAAATAATACTGCAAAACTCTAAAAAATAAAAGAATTCCAGTATATTTATGACAGAGGTTTTATACTTTTCCTTGAGAAAGAATTAATAAAAGGTGAAAAAGAAAATTTTAAAATATAAAGTACTTTTAGCACAAAGGAAAGTGAAAAAAAAATTCTAAATTTTTTTTATATTAAATTTAATTCTAAAGTTATTTTCCCTGCTCACTGTTTAATGCCGCTAATTTCCTTTTGTTTTGTTTTTTACTCACACTATCATTTTGTTTTTTGCAATAATTTTTCAATAAAATGTTTGTTGATGTTTATTTTTCACGTTGTAAAGCAAAACATTTGCAAAGTCATACAAACTATTTTTACACGATGCAAAGATAATGATACAATATATTCCTGAAATTTTACTAGCAGTAACTAAACAAAATGTATTCTCAAAGAAGTATAGTACTTTAAAAACATAGCGTTGCTATCGTTTAAATACATACAGACGTTACGATTCGCGTTAGGGTTAGCTGTTACGGCATTTCGCTCGGGAAAACATGCCTATAAATCAAATTCGGAACATTCCCTTCACATTTCTTTTACTATCTTTTAAATTTGCAATAAGAATACAGAAAGATATGTTGATTCTTACCTATTGAGTTCCTTTACTATCACAGCATCGAGTTGGTTCCCACTGCCGGTCCAACAGCCATTCCTTTACAAAACAACGTGCACTGGAAAATATTTGCTTCGCGTCGTGAACCGCGAATGGAAAAAAACTCGCCCCCTCCTGATGACGTAGTAGCCCCTTCCGCTTTCAGAAGCGTGGCCTTGAGTCGAGACGGCGGTGGTTAAAGGCGTATGGTTAGGTTAACGGTGAATTAGGCGGTTATTCTTTTGACAGCTCTATCTAAGCGATCAAACATATATATGATCAAACCAGGAAAAGGAAAAATTTTGCAACAAGTATATACAACTGACAGTATACGACAGTAAGACAGCCGCAGATCATATTTTATTCTTGCATGCCTTTAGTGACTGTGGTACAACATGTGCCCTTTTCAATCAACGAAAAACGAAATTTATTAATGTTCTTCGAAAAAAATCCAAATTTAAGGGAGTCTATTAAAGCATTCAAAAATCCAAATGCTGATCCAGAGATCATTGCTAAAGCTGGAGAACACTTTTCCTTCTTGACTTATGTGGTTACAGTGAAGTGAAACGTAAAAAAAAGCAAGAAAAACATGACTTTAAACGCCTACAGATATGAATGCTTTGTAAAATCCGCATATAAAAGTAAATTTAATATTTCGTCACTACCTCCAACAGAAACAGCAGCAAGACAACATTCTTTTCGATCCTATCACCAGATTCAGCAGTGGTGTGGGAATGAAAAAAACCCAAGGCTATGTGTGCGTGTAGGGGTAAAATAGAAAAAAGAATTAGTTAATTTCTCTGTTATGACACTTGAATCCCCAGCTCCACAATCCTTACAAAGACTTATTTCTTGCAAATGCAAAAAAGGATGTCAAAAAGCTTGTGGATGATGAAAAGCCGGGTTAAAATGCTCCGTTATGTGTACTAATTGTACAGGTGGTGATTGTGAGAATTCACGAAGTTCATCACATGATAGCAGTGAAGAGGAAGAAAACGGAGACGGTTTTCTAGCAAACGAATGATGCAATAGAAAACGAAGAAGCTCATGATGAATTTGATGCTCCCATCGCAGATGATTCCGCAGAAATTGCATGACGTCTCAACAGGGGTGGATACAGGATTTCATTTGGGGGGGGGGGGTCATGCTCATGAACGTAGTCTTACGTACAAAAAATTTCTTCTACTAACAACCCTCCGCCCCCCCCCCCCCCCCCCGTAAAAGCTCTTCAAATATGCTTACAAAAATCATCGAAATCATTAATAAAAATCATTTTAAAAGTTTTTAATTAAAATAATTTTTTAGTTTTAGAATGTAAGCCGAAAATTTTCAGAAATGACAACTCAGTTTTAGGAAATTTCCGATCACAAAACCCCTGGTTGATTAAATATTTGTATAGTACTAGACACATATCCATCTTAGATTATAAATTTGCATGATACTCGACACATCCATCTTGTATGCAGAAAAATAACATCACTTAAAATAATAGTAAAACAACGCTTAAAATAAAAGTAAAACATGCAATGAAAATCTAATCGAAAAAAACAAATATTCTATAAATATAATTCGGACTTGATAAATTACTGACCGACTGATTAATTCCAATTGTGAATAATGGAGGTTGACGAAGACGTCGCAGTCTCAGAGTCTGATACAGGAACTCCAGATATGTTTCCATTTGGGGGGGGGGGGGGAGCTTTGGGCTCATCAGTTTATTCAACAGTCCAAAAAAAGAGACTACACTTCTTTGTCACCCGAGCGCTTCAGTGTTTTTGTAATAGGTCAGGGGTTCCCAAAGTGGGTGCCGCAAGGAGGGACGAAGAGTGCTGCAAGCTGTCCACATTTTCAATATGAGTGTATAATTGAAATAGATTAGGGTGCCGTAAAAAATTGTAATTCGTCAAAGAGTGCCGTAATTCGGAATAAATTGGGAACCCCTGTTATATGTAGTTCTTTTCTAACAAACGCGGATTTTTTTTCGACTGGGTTTCCGTCTAATACGGTGGGTTAGTTTACGAGACCCTTGGTATAACGAGGTTTTGCGATAACACGACACTCGAATTTTACATTTCCTGCACGATACTAAATCCAAAACACTGATTTAAACTAATTAGGTAACTATTTACAGCAACAGCACATTTAAAAATAAATTCAGCACAACTAAAAACGAAACTATCTAAAAATTACAACAGAAATTATAATCTACAGAGACTTTACATAAAATAAAACATTTACATACTCAAAGGTTTTATCAATTGGAGCGATGCCTGCAGCTATGGATACAGTTTTAACCATACAACAAATTTAATCAACTATCGTTGATTAAATATGTTGCAAAAAAAAAAAAAAAAGCGATCGAGAGTCAGACACTTCTTTGTTGCTTTTCATTATACTGGCTCCTGAAGACAGCGCCGCAGACTGTCTCAAGGAAAGCCATTTTACTGTCTACATATTTTAAATACATATATTAGAAAAGACAGGAAATACCCCCCTTCCCTCCAAAAAAAAAAAAAGAATTCGAAAACTATTTACTGTTTCTTATCATGTGGTTTCGGTCTGGCTTTTTTTTTTTTTTTAAGCAGTCATGTTCACTCTACTTTAATGCAATGAACCTCAAAACAGATTACAAAGTATTGTCGCAGATTTTGATTGGGGAGGGGGTCACGACCCCCCCACGATCCCCCTCCTTGTATGCATTTTTTGCGGTTTCGATTAAGTTTTTTTATTTTTTCGAGCAAATATTCAAATACTGTTGCGGGTTGCAGGGGGGGGACCCCGATGACCCCCCCCCCTTGTATCCGCCACTGCGTCTCAATCAATACTGAAGACGATGAACCGGTGTAACTTCTGGTCTGTCAAAAACATCTACACGAAAATGTTGTTAAATAACACTTTTCGCTCTCGTACGCCTAAATTATTTATTTTGCAAAAAGAAAAAATGTTATATAAATTGTAGGAAATTTTTTTTTTGTTTAATTTTGTATGTAAATTAATATATGTATATAATGCATAAATTAATGTTGTATATGATTTAGTGTCGCAAAATAAGTCGTAGGAGATCTCAAACTAGTGTGGGAACGACTTATTCTGCGATAACGCGTGTTAAATAATACTTTGCGGCGCTCATACGTCGAAACTATTTATTTTACAAAAAAAACTGTTGTGACATAAATTGTAGGAAATTTTCTCTAGTTTAATTTTGTAAAATATTGTAACGGATTCGGTGCGACTTCCACTTTCTTGAAATGAAGACACAGTTCTTGATAAAAACACAGGAAATTTATTTACACTATGTACAGGAGAAACCGTTAACAACTGCTAAATTATTCATCAGCAATTATCACACAACACCGTAAACTCAACGTTTACACACGTATTTACTTCCAAATACGAAAACAACACAGCGAAATGCCTCGCTATAAACAGAGCTAATACACACACTCAGTTCAAAATCTGAATCGAAACTCCCCGTTTATCCATCGCTAACGGCTTTTATAAACATCCAAGAATTTTCTACAACATTCTTTCAGCTTCGAGAAATGCATAGACCGTTATCAAACTTTATCAATGAAAATAAAAAGAATAGGGGTTGTATACTTTAGCCATATGTTAAGGGGTTGTGTATTCATTACGGGAAACTATTTACAGGTTACGTTCCTACAATAATTACTATTTACAAGATTTGTAACATTGCCCCCTTCCTAAGGACTGCACGTCCCGGGCAGTACAATCCCCAGAAAGGGTGCCAAACTTCTATCACAAGTTTACAAATATACACATTAATTAATAACTAACAGATACAGAAAACACAATAATAACAAGAAATATTACTAAACATTAAAAGCAAAAAAAATTATCTACAACTTTTATGTTATCAACCATGGTTGTTTACGTAATACTCATGAACTATGGCCATAGTATGGGGCTAACCGATCATAATGTACAACCCTAGGTTTTGCATTAGGTGATTTTTGGATCCTCACTACGACGTCATTTAGTCGGTTAAGGACTTTGTAGGGTCCATCCCAATGCGACTGCAATTTGGGTGAAAGACCTTTCCGTCGGATGGGATTCCATAACCAAACCTTGTCGCCTTCGTTGAATTCATGTTCAGTAGACCTTGTGTCGTATCGGGTCTTCATCTTCTCCGCCGCGATGTTGATTCGCTCTCGTGCGAAGTTATGAACGTCTTCCAACCGGGCCTGGAGATCCTGGATGTACTCCTCAGGCGATGAAGGCGCATCCGGAGGACGACCGAAGACGAGATCACAAGGTAGCCGAAGCTCTCGTCCGAAGAGCATCTGAGATGGGGCATATCCGGTAGTCTCGTGGACAGCACTGCGGTAGGCCAGCAGGAACAAAGGTAGCTTCTTGTCCCAATCCTGTTGATTTCTGGATACCATAAGTGAGAGATTATTCAGGATTGTGCGGTTAAATCTCTCCACCATGCCGTCCGATTGTGGGTGTAGTGGTGTTGTCCTAGTTTTCTCAATTCCGAAAATTTGACATAGGCCCTTAAACACAGCAGAGATGAAATTCCTCCCTTGATCGGAATGAATCTGCAAAGGTGTTCCGTATCTCGAGATCCAATGTTGGACTAGAGTCTCTGCTACGGTAGTAGCCTCTTGATCTGGAATGGGATATGCTTCCGGCCATTTGGTGAAGTAGTCGATGGAAACAAGAATGTATTTGTTCCCATCAGCAGTTCTTGGTAGAGGACCCAGGATGTCGATCCCAATTCGTTCGAAAGGAGCTCCAACGTTGTACAGATGTAGCTTCCCTCTGCTTCTCTTCTTCGGTCCTTTACGAGCAGCACAGGCGTCACAAGAATGGCACCACTTCTCCACGTCATCCTTCGCCTTGCTCCAGAAGAAGCGCTCCCGAACTTTATTGAGAGTTTTCAAGACACCAAAATGTCCTCCAGTCGCACTACTATGTATTTCTTTCAGAACATCTGAAATCCTGGATCGAGGAAGTAGTAACTGCCACCTAGATGTCTTGCCGTCGTCAGATTCCCATTTCCGGTGTAGCACGCCGTTCCGTAAATGGAGTGAGTTCCATAAAGCCCAGTATCTTTTTGTTGCAGGACTGAAGATGGAAACGTCCTGCCAGCTAGGGCGTCGACTGTCACTTTCCATGAACTCTAAAATTGGTTTTATGTCGGGGTCTTCAAGTTGATCTTTTCGAACTTGGTCATCACTCCATGGATCAGGTTCTGATGATGTTGGAGTCACTGTCACCTGATAGGCGGTAGGGCTAGTCGTTCCATACTGTTTCTCGATTCGGGAACAATAGTGGCAGTTCTCAGGACAGGGTCTCCTTGATAAAGCGTCAGCATTACCGTGAGATAACCCTTTTCGATGCTTGATCTCCATGTCATATTCCTGGAGCCGCTGTATCCATCTGGCTATCTGGCCTTCTGGATTCTTGAAGTTCAAAAGCCAAGTTAACGAGGCATGATCTGTCCGAAGCAGAAATTTTCGGCCGTAGAGGTAATGATGGAAGTGTTCTACAGCTTTCACTATGGCCAGTAACTCCTTTCTGGTGACGCAGTAATTTCGCTCCGACTTTGATAAGCATTTGCTCCAGTAAGCGATGACATGTTCATTTCCGTCAATTTCTTGGGATAAAACAGCTCCAATTCCCTCGTTGCTCGCATCAGTGTCCAGGATGAAGGATTTTTCAGGCTGAGGATAGGCGAGGATAGGCGTTGATGTTAAAGCCTCCTTCAGTCGTAGAAATGCATCTTCGCATTCTTTGGACCATTCAAACTTTTGCTTGCTCTCCGTCAGCTTATGCAAAGGTCGTGCAATGTTGGAAAAACCCTTCACAAACTTCCTGTAGTACGTGCAGAGCCCCAGGAAACTTCGCAACTGATGGATGTTTTCGGGACGACTCCAACTCCTGACCGCAGATACCTTCTCTGGATCGGTTTGCACACCCTCAGAAGAGATGATGTGACCAAGGTAGTTCACTTCCCGGCGGAACAAATTACATTTGGACGGGCTTAACTTCAGATTGGCTTCCTTAAGCTTTTGCAGCACCTTCCTAAGATTTGCCAGATGTTCTTCGAAGCTGCGTCCCACGATGATGATATCGTCTAAGTAGACCAGACAGGATTCGTAAGAAAGTCCTCTTAACACTGTCTCCATAAGACGCTCGAACGTAGCTGGTGCATTGCAGAGGCCGAAGGGCATCACTTTAAACTGCCATAAGCCTTGTCCAGTTGTAAATGCTGTCTTTTCTCGGTCATCAGGGTGTATCTCAACCTGCCAGTAGCCGCTCTTCAAGTCCAGGGTCGAAAACCACTTGTGTCCGGAAAGAGTGTCCAAGGTGTCGTCTATCCGTGGAAGAGGGTAGCTGTCTTTCTTGGTGATTTCATTCAGCCGTCGGTAATCGACACAAAATCTGGTGGAGCCATCTTTCTTTCGGACCAAGACGATGGGAGAGGCCCAAGGACTGGATGACGGTTCGATTACATCATTCTCCTTCATCTCTTTCAGGAGGGTCTCAACCTCTTCCTTCTTGGCGAACGGTAGTCGTCTTGGATGCTGTTTAATAGGGGGGTGTTCTCCAGTGTAGATCCTATGCTGCGTTAAATTCGTCCGGCCCACATCCTCCGATGTAGATGAAAACAGATGCTTGAAGTCGTCCACCAATTGTTCCGCAGCAGTTCTTTGATCTTTCGATAATGGCGCACTCCCAATTAACTTCGACGTCAAGGACTCAGAAGACACAGTCTCAGGGGAATTGATTCTTCTAATGATGCAGTTTACTGGAGTACAAGTTGCCAGCACTTCACCTTTTCGGATATTCCTTGGCCTTTCACTCACGTTGGCGACTCTCACCGGAATTACATCCTTAGAAAGGTCCACAAGCGTAGATGCTACCAGCACTCCTTTTAGGTTATTGCTTAGGTTAGGGTATTCAATGAGTCCAAATCGAAAACTATTGCTTTCTTCAAGGGAGCCAGGTATTAATGATTCTGACCTTGAGGGAATCGATAAATCTGTTTGAGCTATTATTTGAGGAGCGGATTTTACATCACTCTCTGCAGGGAAAACGGCTATGTCTTCTCTCATCGAGTGCAGCTCATTAGTCTTGAAGTCGAGAGTGAAGTCATATTTCTTCAAAAAGTCCAATCCGAGAATGAAGGGGTCCGTGATATTAGCGACGAATGCCGTATGATGGTAGGTGGCATTCCCAAACACTATTTCCAAGTCCACTTTACCGTCAATCTCGATTTTGTCACCTGTCACAGTCTGGAGACTTACGCGTGGCGATGTCCACAGCAGTTTCAATCCAAATTCACGAGCCACATCTGTCCTAACGATTGTCACATTGGCTCCAGTGTCGACAATCAGTTTGCAAGGATTCCCATTTACATGGGCGTAAATGAAAAGTCCATTACTGCCGCCACTCGTCGATGAAATCTGGAAAACTTTAAGATGGGGCTCATTCCAATTTGGCGACCTCCGCCCCGCGAGATTGCCATGGCTTAGTTTTCCTGGACCTGCGAGGGAGAGGTGCTCTTCCCTCTGGTTTCTTGGCGAGCTTCACAGTTTCTTCGCAAGTGACCCTCGCCGCCACATTTCCAACACTTAAGTGATTGTCCATTTTGGTTCTTGGGAGCCGAAGTCCTTTTGAGGATTCCTGCAATTTCTTTTATTTGCTTTTCCAGTTCAGCAAAGCGTGACGAAACCGGATCAGGCTCATCAGTTTTGACGCCGCGGATCGAATGGCGATCCTTGCGGGTTGCTTGCTGGGCGGCCTCCAACTTCATCGCATACACAACAGCAGAATTCAGGTCTTTGACATCCGCCATCCGTAGAGCTTTCTGGATTTCCGGATCTCGAACCCCGTCGATGTAGTAGTTGAGTGCCAGGTTGTCCCGAACATCCGCAGGACAGTCGCAAAAAGCAAGATGAGACAGTCTTTCGATGTCCGCCGCGAGCTCTTGCAGGGTTTCTCCGGTTCTCTGGAAACGGGACTTCAACTGGAGTCGGCTGAAATCTTTCTGGCACTTCTCACCGAAGCGAAGCTCCAACGCAGATGTGAGGGCGGCGAAATCCAGGCGCTGGCCGTCCGGAAGGTTCTGAAGAATGTCCGCTGCGTCACCTCTCAGGGATGCTGCAAGATGGCAGGCCTTGGTAGCAGAGTCCCATCCGTTCGCTTCCGCCACTATCATGAACTGAGTTTTGTAAACCTGCCACGAAGTTTTCCCATCAAATGTGGCAAGTTTAATGGACGGTCGAGCAACCGATGTGGGAGCGCCAAACTGTACAGAGCTGCTTTCCGCGGTCGCCAACCTCCTTTCCAGGTCTTTAAAGATGTCTTCTTTAAGTTGATGAAATTTTCTATCTTCTTCTTCCAGTTTATTTTCTACAGCATTGCATCGGCCTTCCACGGAACTTAATTTTTCTTCAAATTTCTCTTCGATAGCATCAACTCGATGCTCTATCTCATTAAATTTATTTTCCATCACAGTCTTTACCGAAGTAAGATCGTTTTTAATTTCCTCTTGGTTAGAAACTAGGTCATTTTTCAGCACCGTTAAATCACTTTTCAATTGGTTTTGATTAGCCGCCATATCATTTTTTAATTGTTCTTGATTAGCTGCCATATCATTTTTTAATTGTTCTTGATTAGCTGCCATATCATTTTTTAATTGTTCTTGATTAGCTGCCATATCATTTTTTTAATTGTTCTTGGTTAGTCGCCATATCATTTTTTAATTGTTCTTGATTAGCCGCCAAACTTTCGGTCAAGTCACTTTTCACGGCATTAATTGCTGCCAGAAGTTGTTTTATTTGTTCATCCATTGCGCGAGTAATCACCATAAAAATAAAGTCCTAATTCAAAAAAGTCTTTATGAAAAAATGTCCAAAGTCACACTTACTCCAAGAAAGTCCAGATGAAGCCCCACGTTGGGCGCCAATTTGTAACGGATTCGGTGCGACTTCCACTTTCTTGAAATGAAGACACAGTTCTTGATAAAAACACAGGAAATTTATTTACACTATGTACAGGAGAAACCGTTAACAACTGCTAAATTATTCATCAGCAATTATCACACAACACCGTAAACTCAACGTTTACACACGTATTTACTTCCAAATACGAAAACAACACAGCGAAATGCCTCGCTATAAACAGAGCTAATACACACACTCAGTTCAAAATCTGAATCGAAACTCCCCGTTTATCCATCGCTAACGGCTTTTATAAACATCCAAGAATTTTCTACAACATTCTTTCAGCTTCGAGAAATGCATAGACCGTTATCAAACTTTATCAATGAAAATAAAAAGAATAGGGGTTGTATACTTTAGCCATATGTTAAGGGGTTGTGTATTCATTACGGGAAACTATTTACAGGTTACGTTCCTACAATAATTACTATTTACAAGATTTGTAACAATATATTTTTGTCGTAAAATAAGTCAGAACGGAGATATCCTCAAAATTCCGCTTTTAGACGCCATTTTTTTCAATATGGCCGCGCGAGCGGCAAAGATACGAGGTGGCAAAGTGGAAATTCGAAAAGAGCACATCCTAATCTATAAAATATCCAATTTTCATAATTCCCGGAAAACTTTCCAGGTAACCCCCTTTTTTTCGACCAAATGACTGGACTATTACTACATCCATGATTTTAAGTAAAAAAAAATACATAAAAAATTAACTCTAATTTGAATTCCGAAACTTTGAATTCAAATTATGTTTTTCGCAATCACGAGTTGCGACAAGACTCTACTGGTTAGAGTTATTGTTTCTAGAAATGGCTCCCCCGCCCAAGCATGTCCCTCCTCCTGGGTGCTTACGTGTATATAGTTGTGTGTGTAGGCTTACGTGTGTGCACGTAGGCGTGTGTATGTGTGTAAAGGCGTGCGCGCGTAGGCGACTGTGTATGCGCATGCGTGTGTAGGACATGGACGCCACCGCCCAGCAAAAGTGGATTCCGGGGGACAGTGCTCAGGACCAGCCGCGCCGCCGCCGGTGGACGGTGGTGCTGCAGGCCTGGTCCAAGCTGAAAAAGGAACCGGAACATCAAGGACTGTCAAGTGAGAACAATAAGCAATCGTGATTGCTCAATAATTTGAATTTTGACATCTTGAATTCAAATTATGTTTTTCGCAATCACGAGTGTGTGTATGTAGGCGTGTGTGTTTTTGTGTGGGGGGGGGGGGCAGGGCCGATCCTAGGGTGTCGGCCGCCCGTGTGCAAAGACTTAATGTGCCGCCCCTCAAGAGTAATTTGCATATTTTGACTAATCTTTAACGTCTATATAAATCTTTCTTTAAATTTCTATGCCAAGTTCGAATTTAAAAAAAAGGGAGGGGGGAGGAACAGAAGAATGATCTTATAAAAAGGAAGAAATTTTTTATAGTAAGAAACTCCTTAGGTACAATTTTTATTTTTGATGAAAGCAATAGATACCAAAATTTACTAGTCGTAAAAACGCATTTTATAGTCTTTCTTCGGTGACATCAGAGAAGGGACGGAGGGAGGGGAAGCGTGGGGCAGTGGTGGCGCTAGAAAATCCCCGACAGGGTGGCAAACTTGCCCGACAGGGGGGCATAGCTAAATTTTACTTTGCAAGATCCCCCCCCCCCCCCAGAGCCTGATCATCCTGACATTGGACATGGGGCGCATTTCTATTTCAGGAAATTCATTTTGTGCCTCCTCCCCCCCATTTCCGTTTTTTTTTATATGTTGAAGCAATAAAATATTTCGATACTTGCGTTTTTACACAACCGTACTAAATTTGGTGGTACCTCATATCACAATGTAATATATACATTTAAAAAGTAGAAGAGATATAGTAGTATACGATAAATATATAAATGTGGTTAAACTTTGCACTAAACTGTAAATACCAAAATGATCTATCATATAACTTTTAATAGTAAATACAGACTGAATTTGGAGTGGTTTTCTGATTTGCAAAGAGATCACACTTTTAAGGCGAATTTTTAACAACAAATAGATTTTTTCCTTGTTTTGGCATTTGCAAAACTATCAATGATATCATTGTACTCTAGATTCTGAGTGAAATCATTATTTATTTTTAATTAACATGATAAATTAAGGGGATTTTAGCCCCCCCCCTGAAATCTAAGAGGAAGGGCATATGCCCCACATGCCCCTGCGGTAATCAGGCTCTGCCCCCCCCCCCCTAAAGGCAAAAAATAAAAAAATTTAAAATAGATAAAATGAAATATGTAGGGAAAAAAATCAAATTTAAAATGAAAAACATGAAACTAGGCTTTTGTGAGCAGGGTCATCGCGAGATCAATAAACTAGAACTGTCTGAGAATCAGGAATTGACGAAAAGTCTGACTATGATCAGGGCCGATCCTAGCAGGTGTGCAGAGTGTGCACACCTGTGCACACCATGCGTGCCGCAGGCCGCATCAAAAAGTTATTTTAATCAAGCAAAATTCCTCAAGAATTTCTCAAAAGATAACTTATAATCAGTCAAATAAATGTGCTAAATTTTAAATGTTCAATTATCAAAGTAAGTGCCGATTTCCCAACAGCATAGCATAGTTTAAGAAAAATAGATTGTTAGGGAACATTGTGCTGGTTTATTGTCCATTAATATCTACTTTTTACACACATGCTTCATTTGGTTGCAAAATTTATGACAGAACCGGTAATCAGGCATGGATACAGGGGAGGGGAGATGAGGGAAATGCCCCCTCCTGAAGCATGAAAGGGTGCCTTCTAAAAGGAGCACTCAGGGTCACTAATGTTTACCCTCCAAACTTTTATAGACCTAAACAATGAAGACATATTTTATATATTATATTTAAAAAAAGCTATACTGATTAGATACTCTCACAAGCATTTCAAACAACAAATTCCGTTTTCAACAATCGCGGCTGCATGGAGAGACTGGAAAATTGCGATTCCCCTGAGAGTCAAATATATATGAATGAACTAAAATTTTGTATCTTTTCCCCTTTACAGCATTTTTTTCGAATTAAAATCACTCATGAACTGCCTGGTTTCAGATCAGGGCTCTTGCCCCGGGTAGTAAATTTAAACGTGGCTTCAAAACGAAGATCCAAAAGGATGCCATGACCTTCTTGACGAGACTAAAGAAGACTTACAATGTCGTTTTTAGGACTTTAATTTCGGAAAATTTTGTTGATTGAACCACCGATCTTAAGGACCCAATTAAATCTCTGATTCACCCCTTCCAACTTAACTTAATCAAACATAGCCTGAAAATGCTGGCTTTAAAATCCAAAATGTGTTTTCAGAGGACAACCCTTCTTAATGTCATCAAAAAATTGCTTAATGATATTTTTCCTATTTCTTTTTCGAAATTTTTGTGATGGAGGGCCCCGAAATCCATTCCCAAACATTACTATTAAAGATAGTCTCAATTAGCGTCTTTAGAGATGCCCCTAATCCCACCCCCTCAGTTTGAAATTGACTTCGGTTTCAAAAAACAGTTCGTGAGGATACACTGAACCCCCGCCCGCTCTCTGTCCCATCGTAATCAAACAATGCCTAAAATACGATTTTGGAAATTCAATTCCTAAAAAACTCTAGAAGAGAACTGCCTGGCTTATGTAACTTTTTACGGCGCTAGGGCATATACCCATTTATCGTCGAAGTGAGGTGGACAAAAGTCTATAGTTGTGTTTTTCAGATATTAATATCGAAAAATATCCGAAAGATCCGCCGAAGCTTCCCAGTTTTGTAAGCGTCACACTGTAAAAAATCTCGGAAAACTCTCTGAATATACAAAAAAGCTTTCCGTAATACACAGATTCGTACGCCCTCAGCAGTTTTCAGCTCTTATCAAAAACCTTTCCCGTTTAGCAAGAAAGTAAGAGTCGACGCATGCGCAGCTCACACGCCAATTTTATAGTCCAGCACCAAATCCAAACTGAAACTTTCGAAAGCACGCAATGAAAACAAGTGCTGACTCATGTATGCGAAGTAACACTCATCAAGGGGATTAGTAGAAGTTTTGTTCCTCGCATGAATTCACTGAAGATAATTTTAAAGTCTTATATTTTCTTGCTTATGTATCGTCATGAGATTGAATTTGAAGCTATGTCACTTATTTTTAAGTACGAAGTGCAACTTCTCGACGCATGCTCGCGGAAGGAATACAAACTGAAATTAAAAACCAAATAGCTGCCGAGAGGACGCCATGTAAATTCGTTGCGTCGCATAACTTGTGTAGGTAATTTACTTTTTTCTTGGATACTTTTCTTCTTTCTACCAAATGGGTAATTTTTTTTGGCAGAACACATATTTAAAGTGCAAGTGTGTCTAGTTTTATTCTGTAAAATTTATGAATTGAAGATTATAAAAAAAACTTTAAATAAGTGTTATTGTGTACTTTGTTTTTATGTGTCAATCTCGGTTAATATTTGGCTGAACATTTATGTATCAAGCATTATGAATTAAATGTTATAATATGCAAATTGTCAGGTTTGATAGTTCGTCTTTAAGGTTGCATGTTTTCATTCTCTTGTAAACAGTGTAGCTAGATTGTATGAAGTAAAAAAAAAACTATCTCTTATAATTAGGAAAATAGTGCTTCAGTATTATCTAAATGACGATATCTCTTTAAATATTTGCATTAGCGAAACGCTTTAAATTAGTTAAATGTGTATTAATTTATTTAACAAATAAATACATATATGTGTTTAAAAGTGTCTTCATTTTTTTTCGTTTTACGAGCCTCAATTTTACCAAAAGCAAAAAAAAAAGAAAAAAAGGAAAAAGACTTAATAAAATAATTTTGTATTTTTACACCATATTAAAGTATTTGACTTATAATTTATATGATACTTTGATTTATAATGTATATGATATTTTGATTTATAATTTATATTATACATGAAATATTATTTATCTCAGCAGAGCTTCATTAGTACGATTTATTTTAGTTGCAATGTACCTGCCCTTAAGGGAAAGAAGCTGCAAATATAACAAACAAGAATTATTTCTCAATAATATATTTTTGTATATATATGAAATACACAAGCAATGAATAGCAATGAGAAAAAGAAAATTAAAAGTAGCAATTATTAGAATAAAGTTGAAAGGTTGAATTCGGAGCTCATCAGCCGTGGAAGATTCGATAAATATGGTCAAAAGACCAAAAGATATTAAACTATTTACTAAATAGAGAGTGTTTAAGCTCTAATATATGCATTACATTGGGCCAAACGCACCATATGCTAAACTATATGCAATAAACAAGAGCTTAAACCTAAAATTAAAAGTAGGGGTTTTTTACCTCGACTAAATTAAGAAACAAGTCCCTATAATTTGTCTTCCTCAGGACAGTACCTACTGCATGCATACTAGTTTAATGTAGGACAGTTAGGGGGAATGAGTCAGTGGCCAAAATGGAACAGCTGCATTTACATGCCAAAATAAAAAGTAATATTATTTCATGTCATTGTTTTAAAAGTGATCATTTTTAAAAAACTATGTTATTAATATACAATGTACATATGGGGAGAAGACGAGGGGCGTTCACCACGCAGACTGTGCCATTGACATTTTCAGGGGGTTGCTTTTTCAATGGGGGTGGGCGCTTCATAGCATTTTATGGGTGCACCATCACTCTTATGGTGGGGGGGGGGGGGATTCTCGTATATATGAAATGGAATAATCATGTAATAGAGTTCAATGTTTTAATAAATAAAATATATATTGCATTTTGCGCACACTGTAAAAATAAAATCAGTAACCTATTTTGAATAAGTATTTATATTTGTGATGAGCTGGAAAAGGGCAAGAACAGAAGAATCAACCCGAATGGTTCCAGCAGGGGGACTTGGTGTCATATTTAAATTCATCAATTTCTCTGTTGGTACTTTTCGGTACACTTTGTTCGTCAGAGAAATTGACTTGAGGTGAACGAATTCCGGAACGCGAAGGGTAGGTAAGTCCTGTCAAATTTTATCCGAAGATAAAAGCTATCAAGTTTGATACAAGATATGTTTTTAAGTTCTGCATTAAAAATACAATATGTTGATAGTTTTGTCTTGAAAATATTGGAGAGAAAAACTGAAGTTTAAGATTGTTTAACAAACAATCCCCACTTTTCAGAAGGTGCCCCCCTCCAATTCCCCTACGATTTTGTGATTAGGAATGAAACTACTAGATTATTTCATAATTTTTCAAAAATTTATAACTGTGCATATGTTATGCTGTTAACCATGCTATTTGTCATTAGAAATTCAAAAAAAAAAAAAAAATTTTCACGAATGATTCTGAAATTGCTTGTATTATTGCTCTTAGATATGAAAGAATAGAAACTGATATGGTATGCAATACTATAATAAAGAATTATATTTTAGAAAAAATCACGGAAAAAGGATTCCGAAATTCCCCGGAAACGTTTTTGAAAATTGTTTGGAGAATTCCGAAATACTCGGAAACGTTTTCGAAACTTTCATGAACCACAGCTGCACAGAATACTCAGAAACATTTCTGGAAATTACGGAAAGAGGATTCCGAAATACTCAGAAACGTTTCTGGACATTACAGAAAGAGGATTCCGAAATACTCAGACACGTTTCCGGACATTACAGAAAGAGGATTCCGAAATACTCAGAAACGTTTCTGAAAATTACAGAAAGAGAATTCCGAAATACTCAGACACGTTTCTGGACATTACAGAAAGAGGATTCCGAAATACTCAGAAACGTTTTTGAAACTTTCATGAACCACAGCTGCACGATATACTCAGAAACGTTTCCGGATTTTTTTTACAGTGGCATAAAATTGCGCTTTTAGAAATATCCGCTTGGGAGCCCCAAAGCCCTTCCTTCCCAAAAATAGCCTAAAATGGATTTTAGTTCCGAAAAATATTTCGGTTCGGAATTTTTTCACGTTTTCCCTATCGTTTTCAAATATAGCCAGAAATGGGTTTTTGAAACAATAGTGCCAAGAAATTACCGGAAAAAAGCCGCCAGATCCCTTACCGTCACCAGAGACAGCCTAAATTTGCGTTTTAAACTTCAATTTCGAAAACTTTCAATGGGAGATGATTGAATCTCCCTCCCTCTAGCAACGTCAACAAAGATAACCCAAAACTGCTAATTTAAAGCTTCAGTTTCGGAAAATTTTCGGGAAGAGCGGCGATTTTTCCTAAGCTACGGTCACAAAAAATAGCTTCGAATTGATTTGAATTTTGAAAGAATTTTAGGAGAGAACTCCAACATTACTTTTCCCCTGAAGTCTCGAAAAAGTTCCTAAAATAGCGATATTTAACGTCAATTTCGAAAATTTCTCCATGCACCTTGAATATACCCGACTCTTTTCTCCTTGCAACCAAACACAACCAAAGATTACTAAAACTATTTTTCACACGCCAATTTCAATAATTTTCTGGGAGCATTCCCCCCTCCCCTGATCTCCCTCCTCCATCCTTTCACTGATGTCACCGAAGAAAGACTATAAAATGCGTTTTTACGACTGGTAAATTTTGGCATCTATTATTTTCTTCAAAGATATAAATTGTACCTAAGAAGTTTCTTACTAGAAAATTTTTCTTCATTTTTATAAGTTCAACCTTCTGTTTTTTTTTTTTTTTTTTTTTTCTTTTTTTTTTTTTTTTAATTAGAACTTGATTTTGAAATTTGAAGAAATATTTATATGGACGTCAAAGATTAGTCAAAATATGCAAATTACTCTTGAAGGGCGGCACAGTAGGTCTTTGCACACGGGCGGCCGACACCCTAGGATCGGCCCTGACTATGATGTAAAATCATTAAAAATGTGTGCCCAACAGAATTTTATGCAGAGAAAGAAACTTAACAACAGGAATTTAGTTGTGCTTGTAGAATTTAGGGGGGGGTCCGGGGGTTCTCCCCCGGAAATTTTTCGAAATTGTAGCTCTGAAAACGCAATTTTAGATGATCTTCGGTAATTTCATGGAGAGAAGGATTTGGGTGTTTACCCCCAAAGAATTTTAAGAAATTGAAGTCGAATAAACGAACTTTTAGTCGATCTGTAATGGTATTTTATAGGGAGTGAGAGTCGAGGTGCAGCCCCGAAAAAGTTTTAAAATTAAAGTTTCGAAAACACAATTTTAGGTCATGTTTGGCAACGTTAGGGTGATGGGGTTAGTGACCGATTAAGATACTGAGGGTCCCCCCCCCCCTTCCGTAATCAAACCTTATAAACACACAAATTTACGGAGGGAAACTCCAGGGCTCAAGGTTATAGCGGTGCTCATCAACTAGCTCAAAATATTTATTGAGGAGCAGAGAAACCCACATCTTAAGCAAACAAAAGAAGAGCAACTAATATTAAGTTAAAAAATTCAAAAGAAACTTGAGCCCGATACCTAGCTTTATATTAAGATGAACCTCGCGAGTCAGAACATGTATAAAATTAAATTTATTTATATTTTCTTTCATTATGTTATTTTTCCGGGATAACTTGGGAAAGCATGGAAAAGGGAAAACGATTACAACTACTAAGTTTTGCTAGCGCAAAAGCAGAATCAAGAGAAAAAATTGAAAATCTTTTGAAGAGCCTATTTTGCTAAAACCCATTAGCCATTACAAGTATTTTATTTGATAACAAATAGAAACTGGAAATGGGTAAAAATTTTGCGCTAAAAAAAATGGAAAAGGTGCAAATTTTTACGATTTTTAATTAATTTGTATGGTAATAAAAGGTCTACATCGATTAGGCCTAGCTGGTGGTGGATGGAGCCGGCGGGCAACCGGGCTAATCAGATAAATAATCATGATAGTTTCATAGGGGTCGCAAACATATTTCATTCCTAGATTTTTAAATATCATCGTACAAATCACAGCTATTTGGAGGAAAATGTGTGGGCCGCCTAAGCATGTTTGAAATAGAAAATAAAAGTTAAAATGTAGTGAGCGAGATTTAAATTATTGAAATGAATAGTCACACCAGCAGTTCTAAGCAAGACTACGGAGTCGGAAGAAAAATGACCGACTCCGACTTCGGGAAAGAGCCTTCGACTCTGAGTCCAAGAACTGGCATGGTTGCAGATTTTAAGGGAAAATGATCGACTCCGACAGTTGAATTTTTAAACCTTCAACTTCTGACTCCGACTTCTTTACCTCAAAATCAGTCCGACTTCAACTCCTCTTCGTTGGTTCTAAGTTTTTGAAATGTACTAAACAAAAGTAATGTGTGTGTGTGTGTGTTTTGTGTAATCCAAAAAAAACGAAACTTGATAATATGATCGGCACTATGCTAAACTCGGTACAAACGAAGGTGAAAAATCGCGAATCTCGTTTTTCAAATTCAATGGTTTGCCGTAGTACTCAAAAAGGGCTATTACTACTGTACACTCCCCATTATCCGCGGAATTAGTGGCCCAAGTACCGCGGATAACGAAAGTCGCGGATAATGCGAAAAAGGTTTAAAACCAGAGGTAAAGAAGACAGAAATTATCTTTTGCTTGCGAATGATTGTATTGTAAATAAAACGTGAAACGTTTAAAAGAGATGCGGCAACATTAAAAAATATTCGTATTTCAAGCTCTACAGAACTAAAATAAACTAAAATTTAAATCATGAGTAGGAACTTTCCGTCAACCTAAAACATTCAACAGCCCAGAAGTGAAAACAGTGACCACAACAAAAAAGACCAACCCTGTCAGAGAATTCCAGAAGACCTGCAGGCGTTTTCCTAACCTTTCTCAATCGGAACAGATGATAAGGATATAATGTCGTACGCTCCTTAGGGGATAAACTAGGGGTCTTCAGTAAACACATGTGTTTTACCGAAATCAGCTGAACGCTTTCTCTTGAGGCACGTGCATACCGACTTTCACGTTTTTTGAGAAGGAGCACTTGTTGTGAGAAAGGGGAAAAAAATCTGAGACGAATTGATTTCAGATCCGCGGTTTTGAAGAACAAAATTTTGCAACTATTTTTTTTTTCTTTTTCCGAGACTTTCGCGGATAATCCGCTCGTGGATAATCGAGAGTTTACTGTACTTCAAACAATAAGATTTACACTTAATGTTATTTATAAAAATCAAAACATTGAAAATAACTAAAGCGTCTGATGGACAAAAATATTGTTTCGGCTCTCCTGAAAAGAGCCAATTTTCACATTCTGTAATTCAGCATAGTGCCGACGATATTACGCCATAAACAGACTTATTAAGTATCAAAGTGATTAACATTAATTGCACTAGTTTCTTTTGTGTAAGGTTTTTCTTTTTTTAAAATTAACTATATACCTAACTTGTTTATTTTTCAAAGTTGAAGCATTCATAATTAGAAAATGCATAACTATTAGTTTCAAACTTTTTATTAAACATGCCAGTTGAAATAGGTCATAATTTCAAATTTTAAGTTTTAATTCAATTCCCAGACTAAGGGGGGAAAATGTAAATTCAAAGTCTTACCCCAAAATTTATCTACATAGACCATTTTTGCAGATCTACGGAGTCGGAGGGAAAATGGCCGACTTCAACTCAGGGCCGGATTTAGACTTAACGGGGCCCTAAGCTATTTTAGGTATGGGGCCCCTTTTGCAGTTTTAACAACGTTTCTCTCGGTGGTGTAAGAGAGGCATTTTTTTTCTCTTTTACTATGTCTATCTCTTTCATCTGATACATACAGCAATACTTTAATTTTTGATGATCGTGTTTTAATGTGTTTTCCTTGATGTCCTGTGTTGGATTGACCTTAAGAGGGGAAATGTTATCAAAAAAGTTACACATGACTCCGCTTTAAGCGGAGTACAAAATATTCCCAATTGTAGGAGGTCCGGGGATTTCTTCCCCGGAGGAAATTTTGAAAAATAGATATAAAATTCCGCATTTTGAAGCCTTATAAGATGTAGTTGGAACTACAAAAATATCAGGAAAGAAATAGGCAAACAAAACTTTTTTTAAGTTATAAACTCTTTCAAAAATTAAGATAATACACAGTACAAATTGTTTTTGATTCGAAAAACCAATGACAGCAGTCGACAGAGAGAAACAGCGCGGGAAACGAAAAGACAACGCATTGCTTCGTGCTCACATTGGCTTTCGATACAATTAGTTTTTAATCACCCCTCTAATTCACTGACAAACAATTCAACTCCGACTCCTTTACCTTAAAATCAGTTCGACTCCAACTCTCACTCCGACCCCGCAATCACTGGCAGTGTTACAGGCATTGAGGGAAAATGACTCCGACTCTTGGAATTTTTAACCTACAAATGCCGACTCAGACTCCTTGTCTCGAAAATCTGTCCGACTCCGACTGCGCAACACTGCTTTTTTACTATTTTAGTACTTGAAAAAAAGCATATTAAAAAAAAAGAAGAATATAGCTTGCAAAAAGAAAAGAAAACTTAAGCAAGATTGAGTCTGGTATCAGTCTGTAAGTTGGTTTGATCGATCTCGAAGGAGCAATGTTGACTTTTGAATTGGACTTGGTTCGATCAAATGATTACAGCGCTCTGGGCTAAGCGCAGCTTTTACTTTAAGTTAGAAACATGTGTTTCGACTACAAAATAACATCTGAAAAAAAAAATAAATTTGGAAGCAAAATGTATGTTTTCAATTGCTTTTAACATATGACTTATTTATGTATTTAATTTTGCCTTTTCCAAAAGGTTCGCCCCTCCCCCTCCCCCAAACATTTTTCTCAAAAAAAAAAACCCAAACCCGATGCATTAACCCGACGTTTAATAATCCAATGATTGTTTAGTTGTACCAAGCCCGAATGTTTAGTAAATCATTCTCCATGCCCAACAAAACTATTATGCAGCCTACAAACAAGATCGATATCAGTTTTTGAGAAAAATGTACTTAACTATAGTAATAACTTACTTGTAACTTCTCTTCTGAGTGAATATAAAGTACTTCAAATCGCATCAATGAGTGCGGTCTGCGTTTGCGCACTTGACATGCCGATGAAGAGCTGTTTAGCGAATGTAATAGGAAAGCAAAAATCTCCGAAGCATGTTTTTTCTCCGATGACAACCCCAACCCCCCTCTCGTCTCGTCCTGGCTATTGTCATTCGGTACGTATTTGTCTCGTAACCCGATGACGACGCCTTAGGTCTGACCGGTAATCACCACTACATTCTGCAGGGACGGAGATGGTATTCTTTTAGTCTAAGTGGACACCCTGAGGTCAAAACCAGCTCATCCACACCCTGCATCGACAAACAGAAATTTTAAGGATCAAAACACACCATTTCCCCCGAAGCAATAGCTATATTTTGTCACCATCTGGACGACGTTATACGGACTCGGGCTAACCTTGCCTCAAAGGGGATTGATTTTTTGCTTCCTTTTATATATAATATATATACAAATATATAAGATACTTCTACTTTTTTCTACTATTTTTTTTTTTTCGAGTTCATATATGAGAAAATTATATCATTTACGATAAACGCCAAAGCAAACAGATTCCCCGACGAAATACTAAATTTTCCCCGACGGGGGGGGGGGGGGGGGGCAAGACGCTTCCGACGAGGGGGCAATTGCCCCCCCCTGCCCCTCCCTTGGAGCCACGTCTGGCGTGGGGGGAGGTGTCAGGGGTTCAGGGGAGGAGGATTGCTCCAAGAAAATTATCGAAATTGGCGTATAAAAAATATTTTTAGTTAATCTTTAGTTGTGTTTGGTTGCAAGGACAAAAAAGTCAAGTATATTCAAGGTGCATCGAGAAATTTTCGAAATTGACGCGAAATATCGCAATTTTAGGAACTTTTTCGAGACTTTAGGTGAAAGTAATGTTGCAGTTCTTTCCTAAAATTCTTTCAAAATTGAAATCAATTTGAAGCTGTTTTTTAAGACCGTAGCTTAGGAAGGATCGGCGTTCTTCCCGAAAAATCTCCGAAACTGAAATTTTAAACCCGCAATTTTGAATTACCTTTGCTGACGTTCCAAGATGAAGGGAGATTCAATCGTCTCCCATCGAAAGATTTCGAAATATAAATTTAAAACGCAAATTTAGGCCGTCTTTGGTGACGGTAGGGGATCTAGCGGCTATCCTCCGATAATTTCTCGGCACTATTTTTTCAAAAACCCGTTTTTGGCTAGAGTTGAAAACAACAGGGGAAACGTGAAAATATTCCGAACCAAAATATTTTTGGGAAGGAAGGATTTTGGGGCTCTTAAGCGAATATTTCTATAATCGCAATTTTATATTATCTTTGGTGACGTTAACAAAACTGGGAAGCTTCTACAGATCTTTCAGATATTTTTCAACATCAATATCTGAAAAATATAACTATAGACTTTCGTCCAACTCACCTCGACGATTGATGGATATGCCCCAGCGCCGTGAAAAGTTACATAAACCTGGCAGTTCTCCTCCGGAATTCTTTAGAAATATGAGTCCCAAAATCGTATTTTAAGCATTGTTTGATAACGATGGGACTAAGAGCGGGCGGGGGTTCAATGTGCCCACACGAACTGTGTTTTTGAAACTGAAGTAAATTTCAGGCTAGTTTAGGCAGGAAGCTGTGGCTCCACGGAACCGTCTGAAAACGAAATTTTCAGGTATAGTGATTGCGTTGGAGAAAGGGGGGATCCGGGGTCTTTCCCCAAAAGTTCTTGAAAGGGATTTTTGAAAAATGCTATTTTAGTTTGTTTTTCAATACGTTAAGTGAGAGGGGGTGGAATTAGGGGCTTCTCTAAAGACGCTAATTGAGACTGTCTGTGGTAGTAATGTTTGCGAATGGATTTCGGGGTCCTCCATACCAAAGCAATTTTATATGACGTTTGATGATAGGAAGGGTTGTCGTCTGAAAACACGTTTTGGATTTTGGAGCCAACATTTTTAGGCTATGTTTGATTAAGTTAAGGTGGAAGAGGTGAATCAGAGATTTAATTATGTCCTTAAGATCGATGGTTCAACCAGCGAAATTTTCCGAAAGTTAAGTCCTAGAAACGCAATTTTAAGCCTTCGTCAAGGAGGTCATGGCATCGTTTTGGATCTTCGTTTTGGATCTACATTTAAATTTGCTTCCCGGGGCAAGGGCCCTGTCTTCCTATCTGATCTGAAACCGGGCCGGGCAGTTCATTCAAGATTTTAATCAGAAAAATTGTCGTAAAGGGGGAAAGTACAACCTTTTTGTTTATCATTCATATATGTTACTCTCAAGGGAGTCGCAATTTTCCACTTTCTCTCCACGCATTCACGATTGTTAAACACAGAGTTTGTTGTTTGAAATACATGCAAGAGTATCTAATCAGTATAGGGGTTTTTTTTTATAAATAAAATATGTCTTCATTGTTTAGGTCTATAAAAGCTTGGGGGTAAACATTAGTGGTCGCCCTCGGTGCTCCTTTTAGACGGCACCATTTCATGCTTCAGAAGGGAGCCTTTCCCCTCCCCTGTATCCATGCCTGATTACCGGTTCTGTCAAACTTTGCAACCAAATGAAGCATGTGTGTTAAGAGTACATATTAATGGACAATAAACCAACACAATGTTCCCCAACATTCTATATTTTTTTTAACTGCTATGCTGTCGGGAAATCGACATACTTTGACAATTGAACATTTAAAAATCAGCATATTTATTCTACTTATTATAAGTTATCTCGTGAGAAATTCTTGAGGAATTTTGACTGATTATAAGTACTATATGATGCGGCCTGCGGTCGCCCCTTGCTTTGGCCGCCCTTGTGCGGTGCACACTCTGCACACCTGCTAGGATCGGCCCTGGGGGAGGGGGGGTATGTGTGTTTGTGTGTAGGGGTATGTGTATGTGTGTGTAGGCATGTGTGTTTGTGTCTGTGTGCTGGCATAAGTGTGTTAGTAGTTGAGTGTATGAATGTGTGTGTGATGGGGGATATGTGTATGTGTGTATAGGCATATGTGTTTGTGTCTGTGTGCAGGCATGAATGTGTGGGTAGTTGTGTGTATGTATTTGTGTATGTGTGTGTGCGTGTGTGTGTAGGACATGGATGCAACCTGGAGACGGCTTTCGCTATAGGAGCAGCATCGTGAGGACCCGGTCGACGGTGATGGTGCGGAGGGTGGCGGTGGGAAAATAAAATGATAGGACATCAAAATAGTCAAGTGAGAACAATAAGCAATCGTGATTGCTCAAAAAAAAAAAAAAAAAAAAAAGCAGTTAATGTAAACTACTAATAAAATAATGTTTAACATTTATTACTAATTAACATTGTGGACTTTGTGGTTATTGTGTTATATTTGTTTATAATAGTAAAGTTAATGTAATGTGCCAGAAGATTTAATAAGCACTAAAAAGCAACAAAATTTAAATTTAACGTCTGAGCGTTTTTCTAAACATTAAAATTAATTTAGATGTGACTAGCAAAAATACCCGGCGTTGCCTGGGTCAGTAATAATTATAAGAAACAATCGTTACTTGCCCTTGTTTTCTGTTTTAAGCGAAAGAATTTAAAACAAACCTTTTTGACGTGATTAAAAATCGAGCTTCTTCCTTACTCATTAAACTAAAATAGCAATAAGTATAAAGAACAAAATAGTATTCAATTAGAAACGAAAGCACGACATTTAAGCATATACAAATTTGAAGAATTTCCGAAATATGAAATTAAACTTTACATGTTTAAAAAGATTTATCTGTTAGTATTTTTTTTTTTTAAATCAAAAACCTTCTCTGTATGGCTATTGATGTACGAACTATTTTAAAAAATGTAGCCGCCCGTCTTCTCCTAATACTTGCTTTAGTTATTTTGGGAAATTTCAATTTTTGTGAACACTTGGTACGGTTTAAAATCTTACCGAATTTTCGAGAATCATTTTGAGACACTTTCGATAATACTCCCCCTCCTTATTAATTTTTATTATAGAAATATTGTTGCCAGATGCTGAGATTCTTTTGGTCAAAAAAAAAAAAAAAAAAAAAAAAAATGGCGCTAAACGGTTTCATCCGAAATGTTTCCAAAATAAGTAGTAAAATTTGGCGATTGTTTGAAATCGTGCAAAAAGAAAAATTAATGGAAGTTTTTGTGCGGTTTATGGATTTGCCTAATTTAGTTGTTGAATTATTTTACACAGTATTTTTTTTTTTTAAGTATCTTTGAATGGCGATATTTTGTTTATATGGTGAAAGCTGAGAAACATTATTACGTAGTCTTTGGGCTCAAAAACAGCGACAGTGGTAAAAACTGCCAAATGCATCAGCTACTGAAATCTTTCTGAAAAAATTCTGGTGATATTTCTGCTGGTTGGTTGGATATAGTGAGCAACTGTCCAATCAGCATAAATAATAATAATAAACCATTAATTATATAAGTTCCGTTTAAAAGAAATGATCAGCCAAATCCATTTATTTTTAGCCAATCTTGTGGAAAAACGTTACTTTAAGATTTGACTTGAGAAAAGCCTCAGAAAGTCAGAAGAAACGCAAAAATATTCAACAATACAACAATTCTTGGGAGTTGAGATGACACACTAAATAATGACTTGGGTTGATGAAAGCCTTCGAACAGGGAACAAAAAAGCTCATTACTCGTTTTTTATACAACTTAGAAACTTCGAACAGATGCTATCTTCAGCAGAAAAATTGGCGCTTTCGATGGACATATAATGTTAATATGTGCACGTTTTTTTCCACCCCCATATTGGGGCATTTATGAGAAAATTGGGACTAAAATTGGAATAAAAAGGGAACTATCAGTCGGATTTTTTTCGAACTGGTCTATAAACCTTCCCAGTACCAAACTGAACAAACGGTGAAAGTTTCAGCCAAATCTGCCGGGTAGTTTCTAAGATCTTAGGGAACAAATTTACTAAACTCCATTTTTATATATATAGATAAAATTAATACGTAAGAATTTAAATTAATATTGTGACATGGTACAGTTATACTGTTACAGTTTTATTTAATTTTATACTCATTCTGGCAACTTTATTCAAAACTAGTTTTTCATTTATGTTAGTCCTTTATTTATTTTTGTTGATTTATAGCTGCTTTTTTTCATTTTGCTGTATCCTAATTTTATATTTTGGACATGGGCTGCAAAGTTTTGATAATTCTGTATTTTTTCCTATTTTTTATTAATTATGTTTTATTAATAAAGATAGTATTTTAAAACCAGTTGCTCATTCTTTTGTCACTAAAATAATTTTAATTAACTAAAGACATTAATGGACAGTATTCACCTGACGTCACTGCGGGTAAAAACCCTCACTGCAGTGCATTGTGGGAACTGTAGCAGACGAAAATCCGGAACTACAGTGTATAATAACACTTGCTTTTGTGTGGCTTATAAACTCTTCTTTCTATCTAAAAATGGGAGGTTTTTTTACGTTTTTAACTAAGAAACGTCGTAAAAGAATGATGAACGATTCATTTGATACGAAATACTCTCTTTATTATCGTATTTTCATGAGTTTAGGCCTCTTTGGTTCCTTATCAGAAACATGGTGAAAACTCGAATTCCCTGTTTATTTTCCCCATTTCTCGTCATTTCCCATGCATTCGTAAGTCTTTTTAAGCCCTAAACATGTTCATTATGCGCATGAAGTCCAGTAATCCTTAAAAAAAACGAGTTTTTTTAGCACTACTGACACTACGTAATTGGTCAAAATACCCGCAGACGGACAGCTGAAAGCTTAAAATATAATTGTATTGTGTATTATTTTTTTATTTCTTAGGTGAGCAAAAAATACATTCATTATCAATTTGTGCGGGAAAAGTAAAATACGCGAAATTTTCGCCAGAGTAATAGGAGTCTTTTTTCCCCTTTCTCACCACCCAACATGGCCGCCGCTCTCTCACAGTTACTTCAAACGCGATAATGGGTCACTGGGGTCAACGCCCCCTATATCTGGAAGCCTGCTTACGGGGGTGAGCTGGAGAAGGTCACGCAGCAATGGAAACTATGCTTCTGGAGAAAACGTTTATATTTTCCTTGACTATTTAAATTACAACCCGGGAATAGAAACAGTGCAACGCTGTGATGTACATCGTAGATTAGTATGAAAACGCACAGAGCTTGGTTTTTAATTAGTTGCTGACTCTGGAGTTTTTTAGGCTATTGTATGGGGGAGTGAAATGAACACTTTCATTACCCCCTTTTTTAGGAAAAAAACCTTCATTTTTCAATTTATTTAATAATTTCATGATTACTGATGCTTTTTAACAAATGAAAAGAGTCCGTTAAATCAAACGGTGCTCTATGAGAATTTATGGGTGTTATAAAGTTATAGAGCACCACCTATCTGCAAATGTATGTATTATGAAGTATTTGTGCCTGAATGTTAATTTTTGCATATTAGTTTTGATTGTGAGTTTTTAATAACTAAATAATTATAGCGTTAGCTCTCGTTTGACCGCATGCGTAGCATAAATGGTAAAAAAAAAAATTTATGCGTTATCATTCTATACAAATAAAAATTATTGTTCTTAAAATATTGTCTTTATTTGAGTATCTCATTCATTAGTTAGTTAAAAACATAACATATGCTAAATATTATACTTTTTTTTTTTTTCAAATTTATTCCAGATCTACAAGAAAGAATTATTTGTATAAAATGTACCTTGTAAAAATACATTAATACGTACAAATACAAATTGTCTTTAATTTAAACAATTAAAACCTTTTTGCGCTTGCTCACAGATAAGTTATTTAAAACATAATATGAGGAATTGTTATGACTTTACTATTTTCCTCTTGAAGTAATTATAGCATTTTGCCAAAGCTGCAAAGTTCCAACTCAAATGTCTTAAGCTAGTTGCGTATTTTTGACATTTATAGCGAAGAAAGTGTGTGTACCAAATTAGATCAAGTTGAAAAATCAGAAATAATTATTTATTTAAAAAAAAAATAAGCAACCTTAAAAGAAAACAAGAATTTTTCCAAATATTTTCTATTTATTTACAAACCTGCATAAAAAATATTACTGCTCGAAGTTATTTCTGCTCTAAGAAATCCTTTATCTATTTGAAATTCAGAGAACACGTAAACGTAAAAGGTTTTAGTTTTCAGCCCTGGAAAACGCACTATAAAATCAGTGCAATAATTGATTTTGAGAGGTGGATTTTGGAGGTTTTTTATCATCAGGTCCCAGTTTTTCCGTACACTAATAATATTAATTTAACCTGGATGAAAAGTTTGTTATTTATGAATTTCCCGCATTTTACTTTTTCCCTTGGCAGTTAAAAAAAAGAGAATTTTTTTTTTTAAATTAAGAAATGTGTTTCCCTCTGTGCATTTTTAAACATAATCCACTCTGTTGAAAGTTAATCCATGAAAACAGAAACGTTTCTGCTTCATCCGTAGCTGATCTTATGGACTTTTCGGCCGCCAATGAAGATGAACAAGAAGAGGAAACACAACTCGTCTCTTCTTTCAATACTGCATTTAATAGCTTAATAATAGTGAAAGACTATTTTCTTTATCATAAAGATCAGGAAAAAACTTTGCAAAGTGTTTCAATCCTGGAAGATGCTGTATTTACTTTGGATTCAATAACTCATTATTACTGACTACTTTCAACCTAAACGCCCAAATTCGTTACTTAATGTGTTAGAATGTTTTAAACTGGTGTGTACAATAATGTTCTTTTAGTAACATATCGCATTTTTACATTTTATAAGCGTTAACGTAGCAACCTTTATTACTATTTTTGTTTCCTTATCTGATTTTTGCTTTTTATACATTTCTCGTATTTTACGTTTTTCCATATTTCATGTTTTTGGATTTGAATTGATGTTTTCCCATATTTTATATTTGATTCAGTCCTCTGAGAAACGTGAAATCGTGGTTTCTCTGTAGTTCAAAATCATTTCTGTTTTTAGTAAAAAATATAAATTAAATCAGTCGTATGTCACACGCAAGGTTTATTTATTGCAATTGATACCCTCGAACAATATTTTCTGGCAATGTCGACAAACTTAGAACAGCTTTATACTAGAATGATTTCGAAAAGGAAATCAGAAATTTCAAACGTTTAATGATTTTCTAATTTCATTGTTTTATGAACAGAATGGTTATTTAACTTTTTATATAAAATTTTGTATGAGTTTCAAAAATTTCTTTCTCATATGTATCTTCTTTAAAGCCAAACGGGTCCGAAAATTGTTATTTTCAGGTTACTACTGCATTGCATGTAGAATAATGCTCCGCATTAAGCCATAACAACGCAAATCTGTTTTAAAAAATCCTCTATATTTATTGATGAATGTTTCAAAAGCCCCAATTCTCGGAAACAGTGAACAAACGTTTTTAGGCTCTCCTGCAAAGTAGTGAAACTCTGACATACGTTAGTCTGGAGCATGTCAAATTTGATGACCAATTTCTTTGATAAAAAAGCAATTTACCCCCGTTCTACCGTTACGAGTTATTTTTTTAACTTACTATGTTGGTATTCGTAAATAGCGAAGATAAACAAAAACATCTGCCACGACTGCAGTCGCAGGTGGTCGCAGCTAAAATGTTGTTGTTCATTTACAGGAAGGATTAAACTATTGATATATGTAAATTTTAGCCCACCGGAAGCCGCCGATAAAAGTATATTCCACAATACTTTTCATTATATTTTCAAGAAAATGTTTTTTTATTTCAGGTAGTTTTCAATTTTGATGAATTTTTAATTACGATGTAATATGCATCCTGTAAGTGTAAAAAATCAATTAGAAATTATTTTTATTAAATTTTAGACCTCCTTATTGAACGAATGAATTAAAACTGAAGTATAAGGCGTACGTCCGAAAAAAGTAAAAACACAATTGTTCAACAATCTCGGCTTATTTTTGTATAAACGAATTTTTTTTTTCAAAAAACTCTTATGGAGTAAGTTACTACAACTCAAGGGCTAAGTAATTACGGCATGAAATATTTTTTACCTTAAAACTTAAAAATTGCTATTTTTTCCGCCCTTGAACCACTGTGCGCCGTCCTGGCAATCTGAAAAATAAGAGCAACATGAAATTTGGTCCAATGAATATAATAAGCCACTCGTGATTGTCTAAAAAATCCCGACATTAAACAAAAAAAAATTTTTTTTAACAAAAAGGGAATATAATTGTTTAAAAAATATTATTTGATTAGAATTCCCCCCCCCCCAAAAAAAAATCCATTTATTTAATGATATTTGGGGGATGGAAGAGGTTCTTAAAACAAAACAAGCCCCCCCCCCCGTGCCTTTTAAAAATAAATAGATTTTGAGCTTATAAATAGCATTTGCTTAATCTTTTCAACCGTTAATATTGCCCCCTGATAACAAGAATCAAAATAAATTTATACCTATTAACAGACTTCGTCAATTCTCATACATGCCCTTAAGAGCTCACTCACTGACGTCATAAAATCTCTGAAAATCTTGATTTTTCAAAACTTTATAACTCAGTCAATTTTGGTGGTAAATTTTGGTCGTAGAAGAGTGATTTTTTTAGTTGTAAATGTTAGTGTGTCCGAAATGTTTTACTAAATATCATTGCTAGGACTGGGGGACTGTATAAAAAGTTAAATTTTGTAACTTTTTCAAAATTGGATTTTTTGACAAAAATGTCATGAATTTTGAGTCCTTGCGCAATTTAAAGATTTTTTTTTTTTTTCAAAATGGAACTATACGCTTATCTCTAACGGTTAGGAATCTCCAACGGTTTAGGTCCACTTTTAGAATGGACAGCCTATATTAATTGAATGCAACTGCATAAAGACGATCAAAATATTTTTGCACGAGGGCGCCAATCAGGCTTGGCGCGGGCCTGCTCATGGTACATACAGTCGGATCCCGCTATTACACGAGTTTTTCCTTAAAGTAATGAATTTTTTTTATTGCTAATGCAAATTGCTCGCCAGCAACATGAAATTTTTTTGGAAAGGAACGGCGGAGCGTTAGAATGTTCTTCACTGACACTAAAAATATTGGTTTTGTGCGAGGACTTTCATCCCTTTAGCATCACTGAAAGCGGAAGTTAAAACACTGTATTAGTCTAAACCTAAGCAACACTTTGCTTTAGTTTATACAAATAACCGCTCCGATTCTTAATGTTTTTTTTTTTTTTTTAATTTTACATAAGAACGTTGATAAAATAGAAGGGTTCCCAAACCCGCTTTTTCATCTAAAGTTGGCGAAAGTGGAAAGAAAATGAGAAAGTTTCTGACCATTAGTTAGATCCAAGAAAAGGAAATCCGTAAAACCTCAGAACTAGGGCTGGGCGATGTACCGATATATAACTATTACCACGGTAACGATATTTAGATTTCTATCCGTCCGATATATCGGTTGAAACGGAAATACGGGACATAATTACGGAGAAATTGAAATATTGACTCAAAAATATATAACTTTTTATAGTTCTGTATGATGGATGAGTGCTTGAAATTTCAAGAAGTTAACTGCATTCTTCTATCAGTTATTTTATTTTTAATTATAGTACAAGGGAAAATTAAAAGGGCCGCCGAAGTTCAAGGTGGGCCCATTGTCAGATTGGTCTCCAGATCCCATCCCCCTAAAAAGTTTTCTTCAAGAGCGGGGCCCTTCTCCGCGCCCCTAGTTTCTGACAAGGTTGATATGGCCTCTCGTGGGCCCTGAAAAGAATGCGTGTTGATTAAAAAAGCATCTTAATGTAACAATTAAACATTAACCAATGTAGGTATCAACACGGTTCATAATTCTAATTAAACGTAAATCATTGACATTACGCTGAATAAAAGGTTTGCGAAATATACTGAAGAGAAATGTTTGTATTAAAAAAGAAATGAAAAACGAAAAAAACCCTAATGAGATTAAATAAAATACACCGACAGCTCAATCATTTACATCCGAGCAGTCGTATCTCACGTAAGCCACTCATAGCTGAATGAAAATTAACTTCGATAATACGAGAGAAAATTTTTAATCCCTTCATAACACGAGGCACAACTTGAACCGGTAATCCAATTTAAAAGCCTTATCGCCGGCAACCCTGACATTACCGTTATTGCGCTGGCATAGTGTTTTTCGTGAAAGTTGTACGCATTAACGTTAATGCGATGACAGTGTTGTTTGTAAAAGTTGTTTGCATTAACGAAGATGGAATTGAGTTCTACATTCACGGGCATGGGTTCTTTGTGAGATGCATTGAGCTATACCATTGAGCACGCTCTCCCCCCCCTCCAGGAAAGTTTTGAATTAGAGAAATAATATTATATTTGGAAATGTTTTTTGTTGTTTTTCGATCCTTTGCACCCCTCCCCCCCAAGAATGTATCGATATATCGAAAATATCGATATTTGGAGAGCGATATATCGCGGTATTAAAATTCTGATATCATCCAGTCCTACTCAGACCTAAGTTTTAATACTGAAGCTCGCAGAGTAGTGTCTGAGTAAAATACTAACATGAAACTAGAAGCTGATCTTTCATTGTGGTTTAAAGAAACCAGAAAAAGGGGTGTTCCCACACTACATAAACTATCATTTAAAAAAATATAGTTAAGTTTACGATATCTATTGTTCAGTGCTATTATAATGCAGTAATGTACTTAATGTAAATACCGTACTGTTTTAATTCATTGATCATTGATTTTGTTCTTCATAGCAGTAATTTTTATTAAATTGTAATGCTTTTTCTAAAATGTAGTAAAAAATCATTTTTTTTGAAAGATACGGTAATATATAGTTAAGAAATGGTTTTAAACATTTTAAGGGGTGTTAACACATGTCTGAAATAATTGGGTATGCTTATAAAAAATTTCTAAACATACGGACGTTCCACAACGCGAAATTTCGACTTACGCGAGGGGTTTTGGAACGCATCCCTCGCGTAAGTCGGGATCCGACTGTAATTCTCAGGGGAAAAAATATTTTTTGGGGCAAAATTGGAAAATTCCCAGACTTTTCCCTGACATTTTTAACTATGTCATTTTCCCTGACAATTCCAGGTTTTCCCGGAGCGCACGAACCCTGTTAAGGTATCTCAGAGAGATATATAATTTTAAAAGTAATACAATTCAAGTAACTTTTATGAAAATTTTTATTTATTTACATTAAAAGAAAAACTATGCAGGATGAAAACAATAACTTAATTTGAAATAATGGCAAATACATTTGATGACAGACAAGCTTGCAATAAGTACATTTTTTAACATCATTCAATGTGAAACATCTAAAAAATAAAAAAATATATACAGCATAATATTATACAAATAATTTATCAAAAATACATGTCATAAAAAGTGGCTGAAATGTTTCTACAGTCGAACCTCGTTAAAACGAACTCAAAAGGACCATTAAAATCAATGGCCAATCAACCTCTTCCCCCTCAAAGGGTGACATCATTTGTTTACAGTCCCTTATCCCAACAACAACAATCAAAAGGGTGGGGATCGCAAATGCAGTTTGTTTTTGTAGTAATTCCTTTTAAGCGTGTTCGAATTAACAAGGTTAGACTGTATTAGAATAAAATGGTAAATTATCATTCATGAGGTTTTTAGGTACATTTTGGCTCGCGTGATACATACTATTTATTTAGCTAAGCATCGACGCAGTTTCCACTCATAAGTGAAATTAAAAAGAAAGCATTTTAATGCATCCCATTTTTATCTATTCCTACGGTATTATAACGAAATTTTCTTTCTTAATTTCATGGAAAATCATAAAAATTTCTTCATGTGGTGTTACAAGGTTTCTGCCATCTGCTGGCTAAGGCTCGCCAGCATTACTTACGTAATTTCCATCTGATCGCTTCACTTGCTAGTTGGAGGTTAAAATATTTTACCTTACTTACCTTTTTTTAATTTAAAATGTGAAAAAACTTGCACACTACAATTGGATTACGAAAATAGTACATTAATCAGTTTGTGAACACATTTTGCTGGTTTAGACTATTTTGACGTTGGTATATTGAGGTTGCCCTCACGTATGTAAAATTCCATTTCATTCTGAGAACTCCTTCTTTTTAGTACGTCGATTTTTTAGGGACATAAAGTGAAATCCCATAACAACGAATACCAAATCAACGAAATATCCGCTTCAACGAAGTAAATTTTCAGTAACGATTTTATTTCTATTACATTGCTTGAATACCATTAAAACGAAATTCCCATAACAACGAACAAAATCTTAGGCCCCTTGAAGTTCGTTGCAACGGAATTTCACTGTAGTATATTTAACAATGCCAGATTAATGCATAAAAATGAAATTAAATCCAGTATTGATTGTTTAAAAAAAAAAAAAAGATAAATTTTTCAAGGCATCTTATTTTTCAAACAAGTTCTTCTCACCTCCCTTCCACCTTTTTTTTGCAGTAAAAAATTGAGGTATAAAGTAATATTTGTCCAATAAATTAATTTATTAAAACAATAAATGGAGGTAAAATGTTTTAAACTCGTTTCTTATCAACCATAAGTTTTAATTAATAATATGTTTATTAAAAAAGTGAGTATCATTGCAGACTATACTATACCTATATGTGTTGTAACAGAAGCTTCTTAACAACAAAATTTTAAATAAAGTGAAAGAAAAAGTTTATACTTCAATTTACTTCAGTGTCTTGGTCGTAGTTCATTTCTGCATCTAATTCTTCATCGTCTTCTTCATTGCTTTCACTTTCATCATCATCGTTGTCATCATCCTCTTCGTCTTCTTCATCTTCTTCAAAAGGCTAAAGTAAAGAGAGATAGCAATGGAGAGAGAGAGAGAGAATGTTATCATTTTATATTAAAAAAACAAAAAGAAAGAAATTGCCTATGCAAAAAAATTATAAAAATGTTTTAAAATGGCACTTCAGATTAAACAAGTACCCCCTGTGACCTCGCAAAAAATATTTCCTTACTCGGCAAAAATCCTCATGATGCTGCAAACTTGGACACATGGGTGGATTTATGGGGGGGAAGGGGCAGAGGGGGCAATGCAACCCCCCCCCAGTTTTGGGAGGACTTTACATAGTAACAACACATCTTCCAAAAATTAAAAAAAAAATTATTAGTATTTTTTCTTTTTTGAATAGTTTAGAAGGGCATAGGTGGATTTATAGGGTGGTATAGGGGCAATGCCCCCAGTTTTGGGAGGACTTGATATAGTTAACAACACATCTTCCAAAATCTTAAAACAAAAAAATCATGACTTTTTCTTTTTTTGAATAGTTCAATGAAAATGAAGAGAAAAGCGAATGTCCTTTTCTGATAGGAGAGAAGAAAAGGGGGGGGGGGGGAACGAACATTAAATACAAATAGTACAGCTGTCACTGGGGTGCTGAAAATGTGTCTAAATTCACTATTTTAAACTGAAAACCATTTGGGCAAGTATATGAATTAAAATGTAGGCTAAACGAGCTATACATTAAGCTGCAACACTTATAATAATTGACGATAATTTTGACAAAATAGAACCTAAAGCAAAGGGGAAGAGACTGCCCCCCCCCATTCGCGCTAACAGAACGATCTACTCGTTATGATTTGTATCCACATTTAAAGTATATTTGTGCATAATATTTATGTTTTAGTAGATTAATTGGCCTTTTGAGAAATTCTAAAAAACATAGTTTCTCCCCCTCCCCTCTCTCTTTTTTTAAGAGAGAGAGAAAATAAATACTATCGCAAACTGAATAAATTTTAGTTATTCGAGTGTTCTGATTAAATGAATCTTTTTACTTAGAGGGAGAGTACAATTTTACTTACTTTATAAATACTGTTTAAAAAGTAAAGTAAGTCATAATCATCTAAGTCTAAGTGAGTCAGTCCTTGTCATTATTGAAATCTAAATAATTGAGTAATCAGAAGTTTTGGAAAAATTTGCTGAAATTTTATAAAAGCTATAAAAACTTAACAAAGATTGGTAAAATCGTAAAAACCCTTTAACCGTAAAAACTGACGAATTTTCATAAAAATTACAAAAAAATCAAGCAAAAATCTGCAGGTAACAGTGAATTACAAACTGGGCCGAATTTGCCTATAAGATAAACAAGTTATTGCTTAGGACCCCTGCTTTGAATAAGTGGGTCCCTAACTCTCAAAAAAAAAAAATTCATGATTCGTTCCCTAAAAAATGGGAATTGCTTAAAACACTAATTTCATTTATAAGTGCTGGAAAACCTTGGATATTTGGAAACGTGAGGTTACAAACCATTAAATTTTAAAATTTCTAACAAATGGTAGAGAGAGAGGAATGCCAAAATATGTCAAATTCAGCTCCTTGCCACATCCTGTATTAAAAATGTAAAAATCATGGTTTTCACGTTTGTAACATATTATTTAAAATAAATTTTTGCGACTCACATGTTTCATATCTTGCTACTTATTCAATCCCGAATTCAGTATTTTGGAAATTCTTTTGTATTGATTGCTTTTATCTGACTTCTTCTGCATATTGTCTATCTGTTTAGCACGGAAAAAAAATACACACTGCTTCTATTTCTTTTCGTTTTCTGCCCACTTGCAATTGAAGAAAAGTTGTTGTCATGAGAAATCTATGGTTTCTTTTTTCTTTTAAATTTAAAATAGCTATTTCTTACAAAGTTAGAACACGACTGTAAAAATTTACAATCAAGTACTAAAATATCAGAGACTGGAAAGTACAAATGAAGTGCGTTAAATAATTTTATTTATTCTAGAGTCCTTGAAAATAATTAGATAAGTCTTTGAAAATCCTAAGCAAAGTGGGCTATATATCTATAGTTTATTTTTTCTTTCAAACTTAAAATGGTTGTTTCTTACAAAGTTTGAACAATACTGTACAACTGTATAGTCTAGTTATCAATTTCTATGTCTATCCAGTTATAAGGCTTCAAAATGGAAAAATATTATATCCATTTTACAAAGTTTTTTCTGGGGGAGAAACCTCTGGCCCCCTAAAATTGGAGATATTCTATTTCCCACTTAAAAGGGAGCCCTGCGTCACTCTCTTAATACCAGCTCCCTCTCTTACAGTCAATTCAAAAAGGACAGCATGAAAACACACATTAATGAAAACGATACACAAAAAAGTAAAGCATGGACTTATGCATCACAGGAAACAGACAAAAACATGGGAATAGGGGGCAATAAAAATGTTGCTCAAAAAAAAAAAAAAAATCCTGCCCCCCCCCCCCAGGAACTCAGTCCTAAATTCGCCTATGCTTGGACATATTATTGCAATTTTGCAGTTAAAAATATTTGTTTTCTAAATGATTTCTAATGTCTCTGTTCTTTAGACGTAAGTTGGTATGCGTGTGCGTGCTTATATTTTATCATTCGGCAAATTAAGAAAGTACAGTCTGCCAAAAGGGGGACCCTCTGCGTGCCAGTGTTGGCTTCAATTATAGAAGGACTTTTGCTCACATAAAAAGCAACAGGTTATGCTTACTCTCCATTCTGCTTTCAGCTTAAAATTTCATCACTTATCTTTAAATTCAACTTGATTGCTGTTCTGCTTTTAATGAAGACTACTTTTGAAATGTTAAAAGGCAGTAGAATGGAGATTGTAAAACACAAAGTTTCTAGTTCAACGATAAGCTATAGAGTAGAGTTTGAATTTCATCCAGGGAGGGAATGAATATTATTGATCCATATAGCGCTTCTTACTTACATTGTCATAGTGTGCTGGGTCTAACTTGAAAGAGGTTTTGGAGACAATTTCTGGTTTTGAAAATTTTGTTTTAAAAAGCATTCTAAATATATTTCAATACAGAGCCAAACATTAAAAAAAATAAATAAATAAAATAACAAGACGAAAGGAAGGAGCACAAAAAATGATTGCCGTTATGGCTCAATGCCAGAGTCAAAAACAGTTGCTGCAACTTGATGGGTATCAAACAGGGCTAGATTTAGGGGAGGGCAGACGGGGCTACTGCTCCGGGGCCTCCACAAAAAAGGGGCCCCCCCACAATAAAATTTTTACAAAATATCCAACTTTCACGGGTCGAAAATATTGGATATATATGTATATATCAAAATCAGGGCCGTCCCAACAACGGTGGGGGGGGGGGCAATATCCCCGGGCACCACGAAATGAGGGGGCGCCGCAGGGCGCCCCTCGTTTTGACAGAACTTGACGACATTCACACGAAAACGACATTTTCACGAGAGGCGCTTTGCCCTGCCTCTCTCGTATAAAATGCCCCGATTGTATAAAATTAGGGGCGCCTTGCGCCGCCCCCTCATTTCGTGTATCATAGATACAGTCATAGACACACAAAATAGGAAATCATTGCAATGATTCTCTATTTTTTCCTAGAGCATGAAATTATTCCTCTCGCTCTCTAAGTCTCCAAATCATTCGTTTCCTTTGTATCATTGAAGCAGATACAATTTTTGGGAATATAACTGTTTAGAATCAAACAAAAGGTACTTCTCTACTAAATTTGCTTGAATTCTGCCCCTGCGTGCAGTGACGTAACCATAAAAAAGTTTTAAGGGAACACATTAAAAAGAAAAAAATGGTCGGATAGAAAAAAGGTCAAATTTCGAGTATTTAGTTTTAAAAACGCAATTTTAGCCTTAAAAACGCGATTATAGGCCATGTTTATTGACGTTACGGTGAGGGCTCGGAGACTCTTTCCGATCGATTTTTTTTTTTTAAATAGATTGAAATCAATTCCTTCTCCCCCTGCAAGTTTTCGAAATTGAAGTTTCAAAAACGCAACTTTAAACAAACTTTGAAGATTTTATAGGTAGGAGGATCTGGAGCATTTACCAGGAAAATTGTTCAAAATTATGGTTCAAAAAATTTAAGCAATGTTTTACATTCAGGGGCTGTTCAACTTATTTTTTTTGTAAGTGTCGTTTAAAAAATCCATTGCTTGTGATATTAAAGAAAGGCGGCATGGGGACTCTTGCACGAATATTTTCTCAAACTCAAGTCTTAAAATGCAATTTGTAAGGCCATATTTTGTAATATTAGGGCCTGTGATTTTTCGAAATTAGAGCTCCAAAAACACTATTCTGAGCGATTTTCGATGTTGTTGAGTATTTGTGAACTTCTCCCAAAAACTTACAAGTATTTGATGCAAAATAATAACAGCTTTGTTTATAACATATATGAAAGCTGGTATTAAGTTGGTACAAGTAAAATTAAAAAACTATTGAAAAGAATCATTGGATGAGTCTAGATGGAAATTTAATTTTGATGTAATTTACTTCGATAAAAATATTTTCTATTTATAATCAGCAACTTTTTTATTCGTGTTCTTAGTTTGATCAATATGAATAACCATATCAGTTTCGATTGTTTGTTTTTATCTAGTGAGATAACATTTTACTAGATAAATATTTGGATTTTCAACCTTTTCCTTTTTTCGAAAAGTTTTTGAGGCATTAATGTTTTCTTAAATATTCGAAACAGATTCATTGCTTTTGTTTTAATTTGTATTATGCATAGCCCTTTGATTGTTCTTTTCAGTAATATGTAAAAAAATAAGTATTATGCACTGATGTTATAACTAACTTGATTTTTCTGTGTGTATGGGGGGGGGGCGCCAGTAAACTTTCGCCCCGGGCGCCGTTCTTTTTGGACGGCCCTGATCAAAATATTCGGATATATATCAAAGTATCGGATATTTTCGAATGTATGATGATCTTTTTGAACCCTGATTAGGGGCCTCCACTCATTTGTTGCCCCGGTGCCTCCACACTTCCAAATCCGGCCCTGGTACCAAATCACACCTTTTCAAAGCTGTCTTGGTGTTACCTCTGAATAACATTAAATAAGTCTTGGAAGCTTTCTTCCAAACAGTGGCGGGTTTTACCATGTGGTGAATGTCGCAGTTGCAAGCCCACAGTCCTCTGTCTGCACAATAGGGGCTCTGATGGGGATTCAAAAATGCACATAGTAAAATGTTTTACATAATTCGGTGATAGACAAAAGGGCGCCCAAAAATGCATTGTGAGACCCTGAAAGATGTAATTCCACTAATGCTTTCAAGGGGAGGATATCTAGTGATTTCAATTATGGACATAAGAGAATCCTTTGTGAGTAAGAAAGGAAGATGCCCCCCCCCCCCCAAATGTGTCTTTTATGCCAATTTTTTCAACTGAGAGCTGAAAGGATTAGAAATTCCATAAACTTGTATCCAAAGGACGGGCAACAAATTGATGGTGCCATATTGTTGTTTAATGGTAAAATGTTATGCATATACCACCATTTCCTATCATTGTCTAGTAGCAGTCAGTTATCACAACAAGTTTTATTCTAGGCTAATTCCATGTAACTATACTGGTGTGCCAAAATTAAGGACGAAGTCAAAAAATTAGCATATCAGTTGAACGAAGAGGCAGAGCGGACAGAAAGACCAAGCAGGAGATTAAGTAAGGTGATGTACGGTAGCACATGCGCAGATATGCAGGCAGACGTAATGTGGGAGTGTCTGACTAGTATAAAGCATGTTGTTGGTATAAGATCAGTATTTCTGGCAAAGAGATTGCATGCCGTATAGCAGTTAAAATCACACCGAGTTGCTGCCTCAACGAGAAATGGCGAATAATCAATCTGTTAGACGACATCTGGATGCTATTACCCGAGGTCGAATCATTGGAAAGTTGGAGGAAGGCTGCAGTGTGACAAGTGCGGCTGTAGAGTTCGGAATTGCTCACAGCATCGTTTCACGACTTTGGAGACAATCTCAAACTACAGGAACAGCTATCCGGGGGTTCAGTAGTGGTTGTCCACGGGGAACCACACCCGTAGATGACCGGTATATTGTCTTACAGACCAGAAGAAACAGGCGGCCGACAGCGGGAGAAATCGCTAGACACACGACACAGGCGACTGGACGACCGATATCGCGTTTTACCGTGGCCAGAAGACTGCACGGTGGTGGTCTGTTTGCACGACGCCTTGTACGGTGTGTACCTATAACGCCTGCTCATCGGAGAAGGCGTTCTCTGTGGTGCCGGGAACACCGGAATTGGAGAGACAATGAATGGGGACGGGTACTCTTTACAGATGAGAGCAGATTCAGTCTGAGTAGCGATTCTCATTGCATACTCATCTGGAGAGAGTGGGAAAGCCGCAATCATCCCTCGAACATCATTGAAAGGGACAGGTATGGAGGTCCTGGTGTTCTCGTTTGGGGAGGCATCATGCTTGGTAGTCGTACAGACCTTCACATCTTTGACGCAGGTTCAGTCAGCGGGACCCGTTATTGTAACGAGATTCTTCTTCCATATGTGCGTCTTTTTAGAGGCGCTGTGGGTCCGCAGTTCCTTTTCATGGACGACAATGCACCATGTCATCGCACAGTAGCTGCCGAACAGCTCTTAGAGAGTGAGGATATTGAAGGTATGGATTGGCCGGCACGATCTCCGGATCTCAATCCCATCGAGCATGTATGGGATTTTCTAGGCAGACGCTTCGCAGCTCGTACCTTACCACCAGTAACGATTCGGGATCTTCGATTGGCGCTGCAAGACGAATGGACAGCAATGCCTCAACAACTCATTGACACTCTCATTCTCAGCAAGGGCAGACGCTGTGAAACCTGCCTAGCAGTCGAGGGAGATCATGTCCCCTACTAAAGACCGGATGTTTCTTGCTGGACACCCATCACAGGGATGTTTCGGCCTTCAGTCGCATTGCGCTCCATGCTACTTTTTCAATAAAGCTTCTTTTTATCCCTCTGATTTCTCTTTTAGTAAGTGTTGCTTACATTACACATGTCCTTACGTATTGGGGATCTTACGATATTAAATGTGTTGATTTGGAAAGCTTTTGTACGAAGTTATATTGAAAAAACTGTCTAGTCCTTAATTTTTGCACACCAATGTATATACCAAAAGTGAATTTAAATAACATTTTTCTACCGAGTTCATATTACAATACATATTATAAGGATTCTGAAGTTATTAAATTTTGCATCATGACATGTAATATGCTAATGTGCTAAAAACTCGAGTCTTTCATATAAAATTGGTTTTTGAGGGTTTTTAATAATTAAAATTACTTTCATATCTTAAATAATACTAGACAACCTTCGAAGAAAAAAAACAGGAGATTCCACTAGGGATATATAGGTGATTCCCCAGCCACATATCTGCAGAACAGAATTATTAAATTATGCTTTTAAATAACATGAATACTAATTTTAAAGTGAAATGGGGATTTTTCGCAGATGTAAGCTAATTGGTAGCAGCAAGAAAAACATACTGCAAAGGAAAAACCAAATAATAAAGAGTGAATTTGATTAAAGCTTTGTACATTTCCCAGTCTCTACCAAAACGGTACACTGCGATGCAAAAGTTTAGACAATGACGTTCTTCAGCTATAGAATTTAGAATTGCGATAGTAGAAATACAAAAGTCTGCAAACATATTCAAAAATTCTTTTGAAATACTATAACCAAAATACAATTGTTTGATATGCTTTAACAATACTGTTTTGGATAAAAAGATAAATTTGCTTGTTGCAAAAGTTACGAGTTTATGTGAATTTTTTTTCGTATATGCAAATTTAAAAGAGATCACATCACAGGCCTCTTGTACTTAAGATCTGCCAACGATAACACTTGGTAGTCGAGATGCCGCGAGCTGAGCAGATAAAAGCAGATGAAGTAACTAAGATTTGGCAGTTGAAAGCTGAAGGTAAGCTTGTTCCTGAAATTTCGAGTTTTATCAAGTCATTGCAATTATAAAGCAAAACACAGATCTGTGAGGCCGCGTGTGACGAAAAAACGGGATGATCATCAGATCCAAAGACTAGCAAGTAGCCAACAAATTACTGTTCGTAAAGTTCAAAGCTCCTTGGGGTTTTCGTTATCGAAGGATACGATTCGTAGATGAATTTTGGAAACAGGGACAATGGTTCACTGCAAAATGAAAAAGAAACCAGCTCTAAAGCCACATCATAAATCACAACGAATTTTGTGGGTTCGAAATCATATGTCATATGGATCGAAATGGATATCAGTAATATTTAGCAACAAAAAAAGTGGAATCTGGATGGTCCAGATGGCTGGACATCGTACTGGCATGACTTACGGAAGGAACTCAGATGTTTTTTTAGTCGTCGACAAGGTGGTGGCTCTGTGATGGTTTGGGCAGCGTTTTGCTACAATTGACAAGTGTCTTTGACCTTTACCAGTGGTCGCCAAACATCACAACATTACACTAAGACACTAGAGGATAATCTCCTACCATTTGCTGAGTTTATAGGGGGCCCTCAGTGGGAATTTCAGCAAGACAATGCTTCGATTCATGCTGCAGGAAACACAAAATCTTGGTTAAATTCAAATAATATAAAAGTTCTCAATTGGCCAGCGTGTAGCCCAGACCTCAACCCTATAGAGAATCTTTGGGGCATCATGTGTCGCAAAGTTTACAGCAATGGTAGACAATAAACTTCTGTATCGGAACTTAAGAGATCTATTGAGGAAGTATGGTACGAAATCGAGCCCCAAACCATGCAAGATTTAGTTTCTTCGATGGAAACTCGTATTTATGAACTAATAAAGAAGAATGGATGCACACGCAGGTTTTAAAACTGTTTTATTTAATTTTTATTTCGTTTGTGTCGAAAATTTTGAGACAATGTTAATTTTTTGTTACAATGTAAAAACTTGTAAAATGCACAAGTCAACTTTTCACTGCTATAAATATTATATAGTATGCACAGCATAGTACACTAAAGTAGTCTTAGGAAAACTGAATAAATAGATTTCTAAATCTGTGTGTGAATTTGCTCATTGTCTAAACTTTTGTGTCGCACTGTAGCTACAAAAATTTAATTACTAAAATCCAAAAAAAAAAAAAAAATCAAAATATAATGAAAATAAAATATAAAATAAGTAGGTATGGGGTAGCATATGTTAAAATAACTTCAAACTTTCAAAACAATTGAAATATTTTCAAGATGCAAAAGGATTGAAATCTGCTGCAATTTTCGGCAAAGTACATGCTTCTCTGAACATGCAATGTGGAAAGAAAAAAATCAATTTTTACTACATAAGTTATTAATTAGCAAAATTCTTATTCCCTGACATTGGTAGACTAGAAAAGAGCGTCATCTATTGAGAAGAAAGGGAACTTTTTTATGATGGACTGAAAAAACTGCAAAAACGAGAGAAAATCGTAAAAACCGGGAAATAGGGAGATGGAAGCAAAAAACGGGAGTTTCTCGTTAAAAACAGTAGAGTTGGCTAGTATGTTAAATGTTTTGCATAGTCGCCATGTTTAGTCATTCGCAAGATGAAAGCAGACAAGACTATTTCATTGCCTAAGTTTGCAAAAACAGAATTGGATGCCTATCTCAGTGCAAACTACTGAAAATAACATAAAAATGGTCTGAAATTATGTTTAAAAAAAAAATTAGTTATTTTCTGGAAAAGTGAAATTTCATTAACAAAATTGTATTTTTGGTAAATTTCATCTAAAATGCAGTTTCCTGCCGACTTTTCATTGATTTCTTTATCCACTTATTTTGAAAAAAAAAAAGCATGTTTATAGCTTTTAAAATGTAATTCTGTAAAGTTCTTTTTATTTGATTTTTCATGAAAGTAGTAAAAACTCCTCTCCCATTTTGTACTTCAAAACTCGGCGCCAGTGGTGGCCACGAAGTTTTTTGGGTCTAGTGGCCACTGGCCACTTAGAAACTTTCTGAATCTTAACAATTATCATCTTGTTTTGATCCAGGTTTTTATTTTAAGGTGTGCATTTCACGTAAAAAAGAATTATTTATGTAAACTTTCTTAATTTTTGTCAAAAAAAAAAAAAAAAAAAACTTTTTTTTTTGTATTTTAAGTTTTTATTTGGGTATTAGTTCCTATATTATTTTGCGGGAAAAAATAATGTCACATCATAAAGATAATTTTTAACTGTCACAGTTCTAAATGAAATAAATCTCTTTAGCTCTAAACATCTCTAGTAATAAACTCTGGTAATGACTTGCAAGCTGTACTATATTTATTTTTTAAAAATTGCTAATGTCTTGTTTTCAGTAGAGTTAAATCAGCTTACAAGTCAGAAAGAACTGTTTTTACAAATGAAATTTTGTGAAAGGACCAGTTTTAAGGTGGAAATTTAATGAAGAAGGGGCTGCAAAACACTTAGTTTGTATCTGGATTGACCTATGACTAGAGATAATTTGATCAGTTTTAATATTGAAAGCAACATACCTCCGATGCTGTTTTACCGATGGGAACAATGTCTTTATCTTTCTCTGCAACAAAAGTTAGCTAAAAATAAAAGTTATGTTGGTAAATGATAAAATTTAGGCACATGATTTAACAAGTAAAACAATTTTCCTACAATGGAAAAGTATAAATCTATGCAGATGAGTTCAATAAACACCTTTGTACTTGAAAGGACATAACATTTAATTGCACAAATTGCAGATCAGGGCTGTATCCAGAGGCCCCCCCCCCCCCCAAAAACCTGAAATGTTTTGTAACGTAAAACAGAAGAAATTTTTTTTACTTACTAATGTCTAAAAAGGAAAATATCAAAGTTTTTTTTTTTTTTTTTTAATTTTGTAACTATTAAAACAAGTGAAAATTTGAATAAATACAGAAAAAGCAGGACTTCCTGCTCTCTTTCCCAATTAAATTCAGGGCCGTCCAGAACCAAGGCAGGTGGCCTTTTGTCAGTTTAGAAGACTTGCCGTCCTCTCCCCAAAACTCATATAAAACGTACACTACGCCAATTTCGAGCCACGGACTCCTAGTTTCCGATTAGGCTAGTATCTGTTTACCAAGATGTGCCAAATTTAGCTCCTTGATACATCCTGCGTAAAAAATGCAAAAATTATGATTCTCGCGTTTTTGTAGCATATTTCTCAAGATAAATTTTTGTGACTTCTATGTTTCACACATGTCTTGCCATTTATATCATACCGAATTCAATAATGTTGAAACTTCTTTTGTTATTGCTTGTTTTTATCTTACTTGTACTGCTGTTAATATCTTAAGCATGAGATAAAAATTTAAAACTTACTTTAATTTTCTACACTACTTTTTATTGAAGAAAAAATTATTTGTTTTGAGAAATATTTTGTTTCATTTACTTTTAACTTAAAACAAGTGTGTCTTACAAAGTTATAATTATTTTGTAAGACTATACAATCAAATTCTGGAAAGTGCAAATAAAGAGCTTAATTAAATTTCAACTGTTCTCGAGTCTTTGAAAATTATTTAAGTTTTTGAAATTCCTGAAAAAGTACTTCAATTTTGTCTCTCATCAAAAAGATAATGTATGAATTGGCCGAATGGCCAGAATATTATTCTTTCGTTACTTATTTTCTGAATCTCTAAGCCATTTCTTTTAAAGCATTACAAATTTTACTACAGGGCATTTGACGAAATGGGGCAGGGGGTGGGGATGTTGAGAAATGAACAAAAACAAATTACACTAAAAGCCAATATGAGCAAGTGACCATGTGCTTCCCTTTTCTCCTCCCTTGCTTTTCCTTCCTGTTGATTAATGTCAACAAATTGTCTAACAAGCAATTTTTATTTTATTTCATCTTGACTTTCAAAATAATGCATAACCTTTAAAAGGCTTTGTTTGCATATTTTTCTTCATATTTTTGTAGTCTCAATTACTCCCATTTAAGGCATCACAATCAGGGCTGTGGAGTCGGAGTCGAAGTCGGACTGATTTTGGGGTAAAGGAGTCGGAGTCGGAGTTGTTAGAAAACTTGCCGACTCCGACTCCGGGTTTCTTTTTTTCTTTCCTTTTCATTGACTCTCCTTGCATTTTTTAAAAAACTGACTACCAATTGGTTCAATTACATGTATAAAAAGATACTAATGAGAAAATAACTGCCATTATGGCAATCAGCTAGCCTGAATGCTTACCGAACTTACTGTAGCCGTCCTCTAGTTTGCTTGCTTTTTAACTTAACTAATAGCGACTGTCAGCAAACGGTTTTGTTGCCTAACATTTTCAAGTAATCACTTTCAAATAAAAATAGAAATATAGTGTTTTGTTCGATCTCAGTTATAAAATAGCGAAAGAAATGTAACAAATTAATAAGTCGAGGCCCGTAGCTAAGGTTGAAACGTTTAAGGGTGATCGACAAATTCAAAAACGTTCTAGCGCGAAAGCACGAATCCAAAAGATCCGATGAAAAATAATCTAATGTTTTTTTTCTTTATTAAGACTATTTCTATAAGCTTGGTTCTCACTAAAAAGTATGGAACAAAATAAGTGTAAATGATTTCTTGATTGCAACACTCAATAATTGCAGCTAATCTTAAAATCTTAATATTAAGTTTGATTCTAAAGCAGACAATAAAATTTAAATTAAAAATTTAGCGAAGAAGAAATATAGGTATAGTAAAAGCTATTCGTACAAATTTGTATACCGGCCGCATTTTGTGTAAAATTAGCTCCTGATGTATATGTGCCCTATTTTCGTTGAAATTTGATTGATGAAATATAATTTAAAATATATTCGCGAAAATTTTCAGAATTAAAGTATTTATAAACTCTGAAATTAACTTTGGGTGTCATCTACCTGATGGGTGTCACCCAGGGAAAACCACCCCCTCTCAAGAACTTGGATTTAGAAAAAAAAAAAAGCTTTTTTTCTCTCAAGTTACAGCTTTCAAAAATTGAATGCACACGATTTGATCAATATCTATTTGTTAAACATTAAAGGGGGCAAATTGCAGATAATCCTTTTCAAATTTTTTAAAAGGGATTTTTAAGTCATCTCACTTCTTAACTCGTAACTGTTGGAAAATTTGATTTTTAAATTGAATTTCTAACGTTGTATGCGTCTTGGGTTTACAATAAAAAACAAAATGCGAAATTTTCATGAAAAGGAATCAATATTTCAATCTCTGTTTAGAGGTTTTCCCCCTTCCCCTGAAGGGAGAGAGGGAGTTGAAAAAATACAATTAAAAAAATCAAAAACATCCGGAGTCGGAGTTGGAGTCGGAGTCGGGCGTTTCAAAATCCAGGAGTCGGAGTCGGGGTCGTAGTCGGCCATTTTCCTTCTGACTCCGCAACCCTGATCACAATACAGGTTTTTATATCTATTTTTCAAATTTTCTCATGGGAGAAACACCCGAACCCCCTGAGGTAATGAATATTCTACATTCCACTTAAAGGACCACTCTCCTGTTACCTTTCCTAGTACAAGGTGAATTTATAAAAAAAAAATAAAGAAAAATAAATAATTAAAAATTAAAGCAGCGGGAGCATTAAAAAACAAGACAAAAAACATGAGAGCTGTATCAGTAAAAAGATATGATAAAGAAATGCAATAGCTCAGTGCTCCGTCGTCTAAATTCGGCTCTGTAAGCAATTTTAGAACTTTTACTTCTATGCCAAATATTTTTATGCGTTGTATGTGTGTCTACACACACACACACACACATATATATATATATATATATGTGTGTAATAAAATAATATATATATATATATATATATATATATATATATATATATATATATATATATATATATGTGTGTGTAAAAAAATGAATACATATATGTGTGTGTGCTTGGGCAATGTGCGAAACTGGGCACCTCCCCAAAAAAAATTCTGGATACGCCTTGTTGCAGATTACTGCAGACACGTATTTCAGCATTGCAAAGAGAAACATTCAACAAAAGCGAAAAGCCTTTTGTAGGATGTCTTTTCATCCATAAGCTCAATTCTTTTAGATTCAAAAAGGCATTCCTTGTAATGCTGAAACATGCATCATCAAAAATTAGTGATTTGTGCAATAAAAATTTTTATTTATTATTTCACTGTGCAGTTAACTTATTAGATGCAACATGATATTTACTGGGACACACTTGATAGTGATGTCAGAAACTTTTTTTTATGGTTATCACTTGTAACACATGCATGTCCACTAGAGATGATTTTGAAACTGAATTAATAGATCACTACTTTCTAATGATAATTAAATTACACTCTGACTAATTACATATTTAGCAGTAAGTTACCACTTGGGTTTCCAATCCCGAATCCCGCAGGATATTTAGCGGGATTGATCCCGCGGGATTTCGCTCTCAATCCCATAATTTTTTTCCCATTCAAGTGTTTTCCAGCTTTTGCCGCTCATAAAATGATTATTTTCACAAGCATCATCTGAAGTTTAAATCTTCTTCCTCATATATCTGCAAGAAGAGCAAGTAAAACTGTGCGTCTTATATGACCAACAATGGATTTACCATTTCAGAACATAATAAAAATAGAGTATATTTTTTTGAGAATGAATTGCTCAGAGGTTCCAATTGTCATACATTCAGCAATTGAGAAAATGCGTAAAAATAATAAGCATTTTTAAAAACCATCACTAAAATTCAGTAAATTATGATTAAAAAAATGGAGAAAGTGTATTACCTAATCTAAAACCCACTGAGTAGCCTGAATACCATGTTGTAGCAATGCATTCAAAACCTAAAAGTTACAAAAAGTGCACTCCGAAGAAGAAAGCAATGAAAAATCTGACATTATTTATGTATTTGGCATGACTTTAAAAGGGGTGACAGAAAATTGTGTATGAAACACAGGATGACTCTCATGACAGTGCAGTAAGTTAAGCTTCTCATGTTTTTGAATTCCTTTTTAAAATGAGAGGTAAAATGAGCTAAGTTATCCAAACACTTTTACTGAGACTGTGCAGGGGCGGCTCTAGCGCCGGACAAACCGGACCCCTGTCCGGGGCGGCAAATTTGAGGGGCGGCATTTTGGTTCGAATGTCTAAAATACATTTTACATTAGGAGCAAATTTGTATGAGAGTATTTTGCGAGCACAATAGCTTGGGAGTCTGAAAAATACGTGAAGGTTTTCTTTCCTCTTCGTTTATTGTACCTTAATTGCTGTCGCCGACAGCAAATGGTCAACAGTTGCCTGTTTTGGTTGGGAAACGAGACTGAATGGGTGAGGGGTCAGGGTCTGATTACCAGAACTCTCGCCTGATTCTGGAATCTGCTGGGCCCTAGGCTATGTGCTTTACTGCCCTATTATTCATCCCTGATTATTCCATGCTCTCTTCCTCTCTTCCTGTCAATTGCTTCGCCGACTCGGGGGTTGTATTTTTACCAGGGTTAGGTACTTCACACTTTTACTTCTCTTTTATAACAGTTATTGTGCGGCGCCGTATCTTCCATGGTATTTTTTCTTTCCGTTGATTGTAGTCCACGCGTCCCCGACAATTTACCGTACACTTGAAGCAGGGAACATTCAAACAAATAAGAAGTTTTGCAATAGCAGGAACCGTAGCCTTTTTTTTTTCTGCTTGGAGATTTAGGTAGATATTTCAATGATGTTTTAGTATTAAATAACGTATCATCCTAATACTAGTTACATTATAACAATTTAAAGTATATTATATATATATATATATATATATATTTATTTATTTATTATGTAAAATACTTTTTATTGAACTTTCACTTAAAATGGTATATATTATTGCCAGTATTAGTTTTTATTTCATTATAAACACAACTACTATTTTAACTTTTGAATTCTTATAGCTGAGATAGAGTAACATTCATACATGTCCCGTGCATGACACAAATTAAATAAATTTGTAATTTTTCTAATTAATGTATTTGACCAAAAGGCAAGAGAATTGGATAGAAGCACTATAGCATTTGAAATTTCAGAATGAATCTTGATTTATGATCCAATTGCAAAAAAATATGAATTAACATCCTTTTTAACTGTTTTTTGCACTTTAAATGTCTGCAAATATCCCGTGTATAACAGGAGAATGACCCTTCTACATTTGCAATTTAATAGTCAAAGTGGCATTAAAACCGGATAAATCCACTAAAGTAAGGGGAAAAATAAAAAGAACGCCCTAAAAAAGACTAAATAGGGGAGGGGGAATTATAATACAGGCCATATTTCTGAACAAAAATCATGTTATGTGACAATTATTTTTTACTAATTTTTTTATTATGATAGAAATGCATAGAATTTTTATTCGAAATTAAAACATAAAATATTTAGTAGCCCCCCCCCTCCCCCCTTAGCTGTTTTCGGTCTCTAATATTGGTCATTTGACGTTCGATAAGAAATTTCTAATGATATTTTTTTAAATTCTTGCCATCCTAGAAAATAAACGTTACAGTTACGTGTTTAAAATTAAAATAGTTACCAAAGTATTCGAAAAAAGTTTCACATGAAAAAAAGTTGCTTTCATTTCGAATGCTTTTTTTTTACATGGTATTTTATGACTATTATTTTCTTTATCGATAATTTTTAATAACTATTCAGATTACCCGTTAAAGTATATTTAACCGAAATGGAGGATAAAATATTTGAAATTAAACGTTTTCTATTCTTTTTCTTGATTTATTATACTTTTTTTTCCTCATCAACTTTCCGATGGGGCATATTGCTACAACATATAAAAGGGTTCACCTTGAAACCATTAAGTAAAACTCGATGGGAAAGCCGCGTAGAGGCTATAAAACCCTTAAGGTATGAATTAGGGGGAATTTACGATGCTTTCCTTAGCATCTATGACAACATAGAAATCGACAACTCTGTCAGAGATGAGGCATCAGGATTGTTAAAAGCTCTGAAGCAATTTAAATTTCTATGCTCAATAGTTATATGGTATAAAATTTTAAATGGCATAAATCCAATCAGTAAGTTATTGCAGACCATAGACTATGACCTTCCATCCGCAATAGAACTCATAAAAAACTGTGGAGATTTTTTTAAGGATCTGCGATCCGATGCATCTTTCGAGGAAATGCTCTCTGATGCAACGGAATTGGCTGAAGAGATTGACATCCCGGCTAATTTTGAGCTGACACAACCTCGTCATAGAGTAAGACGAAAAAGTACTCATTTTGTGTATGAAGCACGAGATGATCCAGTGGAAGATCCGAAATTAAAATTTAAAATAGAGTTTTACTTTTTTACAATAGATCAGGCAATTAATGCCTTAGAAAGTAGGTTTGAATTAATGAGTACCCACAGCAGCTTTTTTAAATTTTTATACAATGTGTATGACTTAAGGGACACCCCAAAAGAAGAGTTAATTAAACACTGCAAAGATTTAGAATTAGTGTTGACGGATGGAGATTCACGAGACATAAGTGCAGTGGACTTAGCAGATGAAATAGTGTCAGTTTCCGCCTTATTACGAAAAAGGCAAAGCCCAATTGAAGTTTTGTCGTTAGTTTCAACTCTTGATATCGCACCAAGTTTAGCTATTAGTTTGAGAATTTTATTGTCTTTGCCAATAAGTGTGGCAAGTGGAGACAGGAGTTTCTCAAAACTAAAATTAATAAAAAATTTCTTACGCTCCACAACTCTTCAAGATAGGTTAAATGGTTTAGCTACATTGGCTATTGAACATGAGTTAGCTGAACAAATAGATTTAAAAAAAATAATCAAAGTTTGCAGAATTAAAAGTAAGAAAAAAGCCTTTTAAATGTGTTTATTTAAGGTGCGCAGTAGTAATAATTTAGAGGAGGGGGGGGGGGGCGGTACACATTGAATTCTAACCTTTGTCCTGGTATTCTTTTTCATTTTTAGTTATTTAACAGACTTGATGCAGACTGAACTTTTATTATAAGTTACTACAAGAAGAGAAACATCGGTAAACAGTAATCTGACTTCTAAAACTTTTGTACAACACGAGAAAGTAATTTTCATTAAGCTGTCATGAAAATATGCACCAATACAAAAATTGTTTAATTGCATTCCTACTTTATGATTATTTAAAAAAAAAAAGATGAGTTAATGTTTTTAAAATAACGATTCTATTTTTTTCGTCCATTTTAGTATTTTGCTTTGCTGTCACTTTAATTGTCAGTAATGCATAGCACTTCCAAAATCCTGTCTGTTCTCAAGAAATATTGTTAAATTAATTAAATACTATAATTGTTTTTTTCTTCCAATAATTTGATAATCCAGCTATGTTTCGAGGTCTTTAATACAAGACATGTTAATTTGGTGTTTGTTTTGAAGTGCCCTTTTTTTTTTTGTCTAGTTTAATGTACAGCTTTAATAAATTTGATTTCATTTCATTGTGCTGTTTATTTATTGGCATGATCTATTAAAGGTTTATTGGCATGTATTTACTGTCAATTTATCCCTTTTTATTTTTTCCCGTGGGGAGGGGCGCCGTGGGATATTGCAATTGCGTAGCAAGTAATTATTATATACCACTAAAGTAACGTAAAGTAACAACGTCTAAAAAGCACAAATTCGCAGAATTTGTGCTTTTTAGACGTTGTTACTTTATGTTACTTTACTGTTCAGCACAAAGGTATTTATTTATATTATTTACCACGTTTTAAATAATGAATACATATTTGACGGTCCAGTTTTTGAACTTCTGCATGTTGTCGGAATTGGATCGCGCACAGGACTCCTCTCTCTCCCCCACCCCCTTCCTAGATTGAGCATTTTTAAAAAAATGTTCCATGCTATTAAAGAGAAGAAATTAATGCTCCTTAGGGAAACAAAGTAATTTTAATTGGAAAAAATATCGATTGTCGTGAAAAAGGCTTAATTTATTTTCAAAAGAAACTTAAAATTAAATTTTTCTATAGTTACAGATTATTTCTTAGTTAATCACACCCCACACTACACTTCATATTTGTTTCCCCCCCCCCCTCTCCTTTTTTTTCTTTTTACTTTTACTAGACGATCAAAAAATAAGAAAATACTTAAAATTCTACGCTTCGGAAGCCTCCTCCCTCAGTTAAAATCATTAAAGTGCTCTTCAAATCTCGTTTCACCCTGCTTTTAATATCATACAAATCGTCTAAAAACGACGCTTTGTTGAGGTGCTTAGCGCGAAGTCCTCTTTTAATACATTGAGACGATGCTCCCGTATGCAATCTGAAAATGAAAAAACTATAATTTCAAAAAATTAAGATGAGACCTTTTAACCCTCACCCCAGTCCTTGAAAATGGCTTAAAAACATCGCTTTTTATTACTTCTCTTTTGGAATGTTTCTTGGGGAGATTCAAAGAGCCCTTTCCTGTAATCATGAAAGTTTGTCGGTAACTGCCTTTTGGAACTTCAGTGTCAAAAAATTGGGGTGAAAAGTTTACGTCATCTCAAATCTATTTTTAAAAAAAAATCATCGAAGACCCAACCCTTACTCTGAAGTCAACACATTTCGCCTATAATCGTGTTTTTAAGACTTCAGTTTCTTAAAATTCCCCCCTCAAAAGACCCCCTGAAACTTTCCACCGTCTAAACCGCCACAGAGCGTCTAAAACTGCGTTCTTAAGACTATAATTTCAAAAAAATTCTCCGAGGGAGAACCCCCAGACCCCTCTAGCAGATACGGGTATTTTTTAAGCGTACCCCCCCCCCTATAAATATTTTCTGGTGGCACAGCCCAAGTGCAGGAAAGCCATGGTCGTACTTAGGATTGATGAATTGATGAATACGTGAAGACAACGCGAAACTGCTTTCAAGCATGACCATTTTAGGGGGTGGAGGTGGGGCTTATCGTTTTTTTTTTTTTGAAAGAATGTTTTATATTTAAAAAAAAAGAGGAATTACCAAAAAGAAGGACTATATTTGTAATGCAAAAATTGTAATGTTTGATTTTTTTACCGTGGAGAGGGGCGGCACTTTGGAAATTTGTCCGGGGCGGCAAAACTGCTAGAGCCGCCCCTGGACTGTGACTTGTTGAAATGGTGAAATCAAGCAGTATTCATCAATTGCTGTAATGAATCAAACTCACTGATGCTGTGAACCACGTTTATTAAGCAACAAAAGTGCTATCAATGCAAGTTCAATTGGATACAGCAAAACACATATCCAACAGACATCGTTTTTGTTTGAAATTTGCAGTTCTCGAGCAAAAACCCAGCATAAGAAAAGAAAAAACTATTTCAGATGATGATGAAGTTAATGCGGATCTTTTTCTGTCCACAATTATTTAATTTTAGCAAAACCAACTGCAGTAGAGTCACAGCACGCGTTTACGTCTAGCGCATTATTTTTTGAGGAAAAACCCTTTCCCATCCTATTCGAGAGGCACACTTTTGCTTACCAAACGATACTTGCTAATTAGGATCTGACTTTCTAGTGCTTTACAATTAGAGACGTAACGAGTACTCGGTAACTACTCGGTACTCGGCCAAATTTTGATCAGATACTCGGCCAATACCGAGTAGTTGCAAAAAATTGAATATATTAAAATTTACAAAAAAGCTCAAGCATATATAATTTTCTGCAACCTTTACAATTCAAATTTAAATTTTGAGAATAATGAAGTTTGAAATACTTCAATGGAATAAATCTTGGTTTGAATGTCTCGGAAGTTAATAAAACTTTTTTGTTAAAAATTGTGCAAATATGGAATTTTTGCTACAAACTAAAATTATTCTTAAGATATATAAAAATACCTTAGCTTTAAAAATAAAAGGAAATAAAACAACGTTAGAAGCACAGTGCAGGATCACTGCAGACACGTGTTTTGGCGTTACGAGGAATTTCTTTTTCAATGCACAAAATGTGAGCTCGTTGATTTAAAGGCATCCGGCAAAAGTCGAATTTTTTGTCGTATGCCTTTATTTTTTAGTTCACATGTTATGCACTGAAAAGACGATCCTTGTAACACAGAAAAACATGTCTGCAGTGTTCCTGCACATTTGTTTTTTTTGCTTTTAAAAATTATTTATGTTTAGCGAACTAGACCTATAATGAATAAATTTGCATAATTTGTTTTAATTCCAACTTGATAAGTCATACCTTTTATTTATTCATTTTTAATTTAAAAAATATTATTTTTGCAAAATTTTGTAGTTCAATTTCAGCAGGAATTTTTAGTTTAAAAACTATTATATGGACAAGGAGGTCTATACTACTATTTCAATAAGTTCAAAATTCATCGGTGTGTGTCGGTGGTCCTTCTTTCAACATAATTGGTACTGGGAAACTCGGCCGAGTAGTGAAAGGCCGAGTTACTCGGTAACTTGGTACTCGGCCGAGTAGTAAAAGGTTGAGTAGTCGGTACTCAGCCAAAGTGCTACTCGGTACGTCTCTATTTACAATTACTGTATGGAATTTAAGAAGACTACTAATTCAAGTAATAAAAGCACCGCATCCTAAAAATCACAACTTTTTCTCTTTGGCATAAAAATTTTATTTTTTGAAGCATAAAGTCAATCCCGCAGGATTAGTACTTTACAATCCCGAAATCCCGTGGGACTGAATTCGGTGGGGGATTGGAAACCCTAGTTACCACCCTAAAGCCAGAACTACAAGCAATTTACAGACAGTTCCCTGATGAGTCTCTGGATGCCATAACTGAACTGTCAGAAAATTGCTTTTAGTTCTGGCTTAAGGGACGCCTAACGTATTGCTTTTTACATAAGCTTTTACCCTCCTTACAAAAGCTGAATGGCACCATTGCTTGCACACTCTCCCTAGTATATGCTCAATTAGTGTAAGTTATCAGTTTGAAGGTGATCTCAGTTCCAATAAGATAACATCTGCCGTCAGCTCAATTATTGGCTGTTTCAAAATGATGAGTCCATAACAAGGATGAATCTGCAGTCTGGATATCAAAACCGAGCTGAAGGTTAAAAAAAAACTTTCACACAAATAGAATATTGATGGTGCAATACTTTCACAAAAAAAAGATAGTGAGAAAAAAATCCTGGATTGCCCCCCCCCCCCCGATACTTCTATATTTATAGAAGAATACAACTAAGTGAAGGGTTTCATGTTTCTAGTTGTAGGGGTTCTAGTCATAATTTCATATGTTGGTGTAGTTTTTGCCAACGTCATGCTTGTTTCTTAAGTTTATTTACTAGTCTCGTTGTCAGAAGTGCCCACCTGGGGGGGGGGGGGGGGGTCATGGCGCAGACTGTAGCACTGATATTTTTAGGGAGGGTTTTTTTTGGAAGGCTCATGCTTTGGGAGGGGGGCTTAGCCACATTTAGGGGGGGGGGCACCCCGTCTTTGTCGAGTAATTCAATGCAATGAGGCTGATATACTGTCAGGCCTGTATTTATAAACTTTGGGCACCCTGCAACAAAATCTGTAGGGCCTCCCCACAGAGGCCAGCAGTACGAAGTATATCCACAAAGAAGGTTGTGTTTGGTAATAAAGGAATATCGTATACGAATACAGAAAAGATATTTATTGCTGAAAAATTCACAACTCTTAAACTATATTTCTACATAACTCCCAAAATTTTGCAGGCATTTGTTTTAGCATGGCACAAGTTTTTGTATGCTTTCTTCATAGAAAAATGGGGCCTGTGTTTCTAACCATTTGGTAACTTGTTGTTTCAGCTCATCATTGTTATTGAAGTGTTGCACACAAAAGAAAGATTTTCAGAAATTCCATAGCAAGAGCACTAATAGAAAACCTGCGGTTTTCCTTAATCTTCACTTCAGTTGTGCAAACAAGATTATCACTCACCAAATATAGACGTCCGCTTCGTTCTTCATCGTTTTCCTTAACCTTATCATGTCCTTCATTGAATAACCTATATTATCTTCTTACCATTGAATCACTCATCACATTTGGTCCATAAACCTCATAGATTTTCCAATAAATTTCAATTAGTTTAACTTTCTTTGCATTTAGAAAATGAATCACAGATCTGATTTCACAAGTGACTGGATTTTCAATATACACCGACATTTTCAATTAATATCGACATTTTAATTAAGTACTACAAAGCATATGTGACCAACAGAAATCTTAAAATGGCGTCATCCTCTTCTCCTTGACTCAGACTTACAGCTGCAACAGCAGTGCTGTGGCACATAGAAATAGAAATGGAACTTATACTTTGAGGATATAGGCACCTCTTTTGCAACGTAATAAGTCTTAGTGCTAGTTTTTTAAATAATTTCTTCGGCCGTTGAGCTCCTTAAGGACGTGAGTCCCCCTCACTGCGGGGTCTGCAGGTAACCCGATCCGAGCCTGTATTCCGCTTTTGAATGCAATCTGCCCGTCAAACAAAATAAATGTAACTCAGCAGTAAGTTACCACCTCTGAGCCAGGACTAAGGTATGCAACATGCATGTTGTATGCAGTAAACCGACATCCTGGTTATCCCATCCAGAGACTGCAGTTTCGTCTTTGTTATAGACTCATCAGCTCAGGCTTCAGTAAGATGACATCTGAGGCTTTCTGCTCTGATATTCCCTATTCCAGACAGATGAGTCCATAATAAAGACGAAATTGCAGTCTCTGGATGGGACTATCGGTACATTGCATGCAAATGTGAATTGTTAATTAATAAAAGCGATGCAATACATACCCAATTTTGATGTTCTCTTTCCATTTGAGTTAAATCTAATTCATCATCGCAAGGTTCGTCTACGGGAAACCAATACGGTTCTACCAATCTGGGTACAAGAGATGGATAGCTTGGCACATTCATTGTTTTTTGTTTTTCTTTTTTGAATAATGAAAAATTCAATTAATTTTCACATTGTACACATACACTCATATCAAAACAAAACAAAGCTGTGATTTCACATCAGTTCACTCTTCAATTTCATATGAAAAATGGCTACTACTCTTGCACCGTACACTACTCTGATTGGCTGCAATATAGCGCTTTAAGAGGGCTATAGTTATTGGCGAGATACTCGCTTTTCTTGGCATAAAACTGATCAATTACATATAAATTTTAATGCATTTAGTAATGGAAGATGAAAAAGGCACTTGGGATTCCCTTTGTTCGCTAATATCGGGAACTGGAAAAGAAATGTTTTTCCATTTTTGCCAAGAAAAAAGTACTAAAAGCAAGGAAGTTCACATTTCTTAGAGGAGGGGGGGGGGGCTTTAGCCCCCCTATATGGGCGCCCATGGTTCAGTCTCGTATTCTTCAACATTACTGTAATACTCTAATGAACTTTTCGTCTCTTGAATCAGTAGAGTCCCTAAATCAGAACCCGATTAACTTTAGAAGTTGCAGAATGATCAGTATTATTTTCGAGCCGTGCTGTGAGCTTTTAGTTACTGGAAAATGTTTAAAATTTCATTCATTGAAATAAAAGCTCCTTTTACTCAGGCTGTCTGAGCTGGTGCTGCGTTGACCAAATCGCAATGCACGCCAAAATACATGGAATCTGAAAGTGCGCCAAGTTACTGGAAGGGTTGTTATGAAATTGCAGGAGTAGTAGACTCGGAATAAACATAGGTTACATTGAAGAAGACCGCCCTACCCTATTTCTAAATTCGATTTCTGATTCGTTGTTCTCATAAAAAGGGGTACAATGCTGTAGCAATACGTGTCAAAACATTAATGTACCAGTAATACATTTGTGTTTATAAATATACCTTGACAGTATTGTCGTGTCAGAAAATTCTTTTGACAGTTGTATTTTGACCTGCTCTTGGAAAATAGGTAAGATATCACAAGTTGTTTTTGAGAAAAGCTCTGCTTTAATTACCACTTCCTGGTTCCGAAATCATTTGTTTGTAAACAATAAATACTTATTTTGCTTTACATGCACATGCGATGTGAAAATATTTCGAAATTTCATTGTTGAAGATTAAACATATGTTCAACTAGGGTGCATTAACCAAGTATAGAATATAAATTTTGTATTACTCTTGCAGTCTAGTAATCAAACTTAATTTTTATTAGCATTATAGAATACAGTTCGAGAGTTTTTTTTTGTTTTGTTTAGTGCCTGTAATTTTCAGTATTTTTGTAGTACATTCTATGGGATGGTCCTAAATAAGCAACTAACTGTTTTCTCAGTATTATTTCCCTATTAACTATAGAACTGTATAAAAGTTGGCATATTTTTTCTACATTTTTATGCACGTTGGAAGTTTTTCTCTTGAAACATCATTGATTGTGATTGATAGTCTCGAACAATTTATTGTACCATTATCAGCCGAATTACGAAATCATATCTCAATGTAACCAGAGTAACATTTATGCAAAATATTGCACATCCCATCAATGAGAGGAATTGAAAGTTGACCTCATTTGACAAGTGAGGTCCACCTAGACCGAATATCCAATCTGATCCAAGACCAATATGATAATCGGTCAAGTGTCACTTCACCACATTTAAAATCTTCTAGAACCAAGTTTCCCAAACTCTGAGGAATTTTTGTTGAAGTTATAGAGATTTGGGGCATTTCACGGTATTTGTGACATAGGGGTGTCCGTAACAAAACTTGTTTAAAGAGGTTAAAAAATTTTATATATGTATTAAAAAAGCACATTCCAAAGGACATGCATGTCATATTTTTTTCTTTATTTTTTTCATATTATCCATGTAATCACAATCAAAACATCAAAATAAAACTTTTATCGTTACGGACTCTACATTGAGTTTTCTTTAATAGTGGCTTGAACTGAATTTCAAGCCAATACTGGTCTTTGGGACAAATAAAGTAAAGGATTATCTGTAATATATATAATAATTTTAATCAAAAAGTGCATTTGTTAAAAAATTATAAGTGTAGAGTCCGTAACAGCCAAATATTGTGAAATGCCCCTATTCTGAGTTATGTGCTAGAATTGAACAGCAAAAAAGTGAGCTCCAAAAGCTGCTAAAAATATCAAACTGCCAAAATGTGCTAAAAACTATTAAATATTTTTCATATTGATAAACAGCGTTCTTTCTCACTCAATTCTAAATTTTTCATTTCCATAAGTTCCAAGTTCAGCTAAACACAAATGTTCTTATTTCTTTGTCCATGATTTTTCCCTTCCTCTTTAAAAAATTTGATTTGATTTTTTTTAATAATTAGAAAAAAAAAAGCATTACAGAGATCCACTCTTGTTTTGTTTGATATTCTGATGCTTCCAGTGGTTTAAACTAAGTGTTCATTTCTTAATTTGTAGCAAATAGGGGTTTTAGAATTTAGCATTTTGTAGTTAATTGACTGGATAGTCCATTTCCTAAGTAATTCCTACTTTGGCCTTGAAAGTATGAAAATAGTTTTTCTACACTTACTGATGATGTAATGCATGATTATGATTGAATTACAAGGTCGCAGAATTTACCATTCAATGTTTCTTTATTGATGATTATCTTGATAAGTGTAATTTGCATTATCTTTGACAGGATAATAAAAATAATATTAATGAAAAAAAAAAAAAAAAAAGCAGGAGAAGGATCAGTTTATGTAGCATTGGATTAATTTTAAGTTTGGTAGAAAATCTATTTATCTCTGACAATGATTGATGTACATCAGGATTTGAATCAAGTGCTTGTTAAGGGGATATCACACGAGAGAAATTACAGGACATCGCAACCGCAACGCTATCCGGAACTGGTTTTTCTACTCACTTCCACAAACGATCGCTCCAAAATTCTCGTGTGCTATGGAAATTCGCAGTTGCTCGTATAGGGGCAAACTTTTTCCTCCGCTTGAAAAAAATTGCCTTTAATTCTGGGCAAGTTATGAAAGAACCAATCAGGGCGCTGGGATTTCGTGACGTCAGGCAGCGTCACTGTAAAATACAATTGCAATCGTGGCGATAGAAACGTGGGGATTCCTTTTATTGTTGTATTTATTTTATGTTTCAAAAATTTTTAGTTACACTTTAAAAAACGGATGAGCGACATTTAATCTTTGGTTTTGCATCTGATTTTGAATTTAAATTGATACTTATATGTTAGTTAACATCAGTGCGAATTTTATGCATTTCTTAATTTATATTGATGTTTTTCGTTTCATTGGGTTTTTGAAAATTGTTTTGCACAAATGTTACAATGGGGTCGTTTCCAAAATTTTAAATGTATTTTTTTCTGAAAGAGCATGCTTAAAAACATAGGATCTGACCATTTTTTAAATAATTTGTTTTTGTTTAATATTTTTAAAAAATTACTTAAATCGTTGTGCTTTCATTGTTTACATTTCTGTCGTGTGACGTCACGAATGATGAAATGCCATTCATGTTGACATTCACAGAGCAAAATATTTAATTCGCATCTTTACTCACGTGTATTTGTGACGTCATCAAGACCACGCCTTGTTTGAAAAATCGGACATTTAAAAAAATTAATTAAAAAATAACGGTTGGGAAAATGAAAGTATTTTCGGGTCTAAGTTTTTTTTTTTTTGCTTATTCTATCAATTTCAGTGATAAAAGTACTACTTTTGACTGGAGGAAACCATCCCATTCTTGAAAAAGTTACGTGAAAATTCCTTTTTTAAAAATCATAGCATTGAAGCTGTACTTTTTAATTCAAACTGATGGGTACATACAGTATGTACCATTTGAAAATACTTAAAATGTAGGAGAATGAGAGGCAAAGTGAAATGGTGAAATATTTACTCTACTTTTAGCTCCACCTATTTAGCAATATTTTGACTGTGTAGTAACACATGTACTCTATTCCAGTCAAGAAAAATAATCCCTCTGAAAATCAAAGAATATGATAATACAAAGAATTTTTTAAAAATGATACGCACATTGTAATATTTTGTTGAGATGTCAAAAATTATGTTTGGCATTATTAAATGATAAAGTTATTTTTATTAACATTTGAAATATTGATTGAGACATACTAATATTCAATGCAGTGTTAATTTGCTCAGTATTAAGCTTATTTGTATTATAAATGCTTGTATAGCTTGTATAAATGCGCATCATCGTTTCATTACATTTCTTTAAAGCGTCGCTTTATTTTTAAATGTCTGGAACTATTTTAATAAACTCGGCCGCAGATTTTCCTGTGTGCAATATGTATCTAGTGGCGTTATATTTGTGTAGGTTTAAGTGTTAGCACATCTCCAATATATTTATGAACTCGAAGTTTAAAAAAATAATTATGAAAGGCCTATTGATCAGAGTTTGCTGGCTTTTTTTTTTAATTTTTCATGTTTGTTTTTAGCTATGAATTTAGGTATAATTTGTTAGAATTAAAATTTCTTCTTACCTGTCAATAAGTGACTAATAATGCTTATCTAAAATTAAGATTTAATTTGGTAGTTATGGGAAAAAATAAGCCTAGAGAAGTCATATATTCTGTATGTCTTCTTTAAATGTAACAAGAGTATCACTTTAAATCAAACATTCAATTAATAGTAATAAAAGTTTTCTGAAATTTTCACCATAAGTTCTATAAATTAATGTTAAAACTCAAATATGAATTTTACAGGAGGAGCTTTGGAGACTGCATGAAATAATAACTGATGCTCTAGCTCTGAAATTGTTGCCTTGATCATTTCCTTTTTTTTTTTTTTTTTGCCATCTTTTCACAAACCCACATACAATTAAAGCTGCAAGAGCTGCATTAAGTATTTGATTACTAATTTCATCCATAAGTGTCAAATTAAAGCAACGCAGTGTGATAACCAAATGCAGAATTGACAAAAAGCAATGAACAAGCACATGAATGTAAACTAAAAAATGGTAGCCCCCGTTGTGAACAAATCAAGCAACCGTCCGCGCAACCAGCAGCAACCCTTAGGCAACTTCCCTTCCGAAAAACCAGTTCCAGATAGCGTTGACGGTTCCTATTGCGGTTGCGATGTCCCGTAATTTCTCTCGTGTGATATCCCCTTTAGGGTTCCTACTTTGAAGGGAAAAATTTAGTTTGGGTAGCCTTGTCACAATTTGAAGACCTTGTTACTCCTGAAAGCACCCTCTCCAAAAGTTATATTTGTCCCTGTACCTGGACAAAAGTTGCTATCTTTTCAAAAGTTTTGTCAGTTAGACTGATAAAATTTCTTTTTTTGTATATAGTCAAACCTTGATATCTCGAACCTCCTTACCTCGAAACCCTTGATGTCTCGAAACAAAAATTTTCCCCAGCATTTTCTATAAAAACCCCTATGTATTTTCCATAGTTATCTCGAAATTTATTTTTCGAAACCCTTGATATGTCGAAATTTTTTTCACAGAAGCAAGTTTCAATTGTTTAACGTTTTTCATCCCTTTTCTTGGAAATTTGTGAATAGGGGATTGAGGCAAGATAATAGGGGAGTGTTGGCATGAAGGGGGTGCAGTGTTTTCCCCAGAATTTAGAATCTTTGCGCATTTCTCTCGAACATGTTGTCCTTTTTGAAGAAAGGGGTTCGATTTTTCGTCCGTCAGTTTTCAAGCGAAAACGGAAAATGCGTTCCTCGTTTTCTTCATTCAGCTTTTTTAGCTCCTACAAAATGGCTGCTGAGAACTATTTGAATGTGAGGTTACTGGTTAAAGATAAAATTAGAATTTTTAAATTTTTAGGTGAAAAAACCAAGTTGAAATTTTTGTTCATTTCAAAATCTCATCCTGTGCACTTTCGACAATTGGAAAATTTCAAATCTAGTGAAATATTGAAGACTATTTTATTGATCGTAATTTGATGTGGTCCAGTAGTACATATATAAATGCATATAGCATACGTGTGTGTAAATGTGAGAGTTAGTAGTGTAATTTTTTAAAAACCTTGATAACTCGAAAACTCGATATCTCAAAATTTTTTCCCGTCCCGAGATATCGAGGTTGTACTGTATTTCTGTATTCAAAATAAATCTTTCACGATTACTAGTAACTCGATACAGTCAATAGATGAAGGTTTTCCTTAAGCTTAGAGATAGTTAAATTTCTGCAAACTTTGAAGCCGTGGGAGAATTGTTTTTTTCCCCCCGGTATTTTCAGGGAAAAGTTGTATTTTTACTAATTAGAATGTAGTTTAATAGATACATTTTCTTACAAAATTGAAGAAGTGGTTAAATAAAAGTAGTATTCCTTCTTTAATACTTAATGTTTGCTATTAAACATTATTGAAATTAATCAAATCATTATTTGACAGTTAATTTTGAGAAGAGCGATTTTTATACATTGCTAATATCACAAAATTTCTAAATTGGTGTTATTGATGTTATTCTGCCCTCTGTATACTTCCAGTTTTATGGAAGAAAAGTAGCATAAAATACTTGGTGCGCAATGAATTTAAATTATCTTACAGCTTCTATTATCAAAGTTAGTGTCTTCATGTGGGATACTGAACACAGGTTTGTCATTTAGGAAGGTCAGGGGGAGTTAGTAATTGCCCCTCCTTTGAAAAATTTAAACTTTTTACTTTTTAGTGCGTGTGTTTTTTGTTGTTTTCAAAAAAGATTTGCATTGAGTAGAAACCCTTTGCCACCCGTCCTTATATTCAAAATGATAGGCCTGACTGAACATAAAAAGAAAGAAAACATTAAACGGGATTAAAATGATAGACAACAACGGTTTGGGACATTGAAAATGAAAATTACATTAGGCAGGATATTCTTTTAACCAGTTCTTTTATTCTAATAAGTGGACTTGATTGTATTTTAAATTTTAGAATACATTATTTTGTCCAATAATTTTCAAGTTTTTTCTGAATACCCTTCCGGAGAAAAACTATCCCCCGCCTCCCCCCTGCATAAAGAAAAAATTGTTTTATTCCTAAAAATTTCAGGTTTTTCTGACCATGCCCATCTTTGAACATCAAATGACAATACAGTCAATTCGCGATAACTCGAATCTAAAGGGACATATCGGAAGTTCAACTTACCGCCAGTTTCGGTTTTCAATCTTTTAATATTAAAAATCATTGAATATTTTAATTAATATGTAATATCAGACAAACTTACAGAACTTAAAAGTTTTTAAGTACAATCTGCACAGTTTAATCAAAAATATTGAGAGAAAAAAAAATCAAAAGCATAGTTTTGATTTCGATACTGCTGGAACCACTTGAATAGATCTGATTCTACTTCAGGAGAAGGTGCACATCTTTATTAGTTTTAAATTCGGATTCATGGATTCTACCACTTTAAAAGTTTCTATTTTTCCTTTAATATCATTGACAGAATACTTACTTAGACATCTTTAATTGTAAAGAAATCTCTCTCTCTCGGGAATTTATCAGCAAATGATCGAACTAAAGAATGAAGGGGAACACATCTTAACATAGGTTAGCCTTTATGACAATCAGTACCAGACTTAACAACTTGATAACTTAAAAGCAAATCTGCAGTCCAGCGAGTCCAGCAACATGTCAAAGTGTAAATAGTACTGTACGTAACAAAAGAAAACTCATTTCTGCACGCATAACTCCATTATCGCACATTGGCTCAACAGGTGCTCTTCTTGCTTTAGAGGTCTATTGTGCAGGATTTGCAAGTGAAGGTGAATTTTAATTTTTCTCTCGTCGTAGTCGCTTGTTTCTTTTTTTTTTTCAAAATAAATTTCGAGTCGTCTTGGAAAGAAACTTTGAGTTTAAGGAAGTTAACTGCAAAATATTGAGAATAACTAGCATGGAATTAAAAACCATCGTATATTTTAATTAATATGTAATAACAGACAAACTTACAGAACTCAAAAGTTTGCAATGTTGATAAGAAAAGTAGCAAATAATACTTAGGTATGCAGGGAAATTAAATTATTATTACAGCTTGCATTATCAAAATAAGTATTTTCATGTGGGATACCAAACATAAAAAATTGAACAAAACAAAAAAGTATTGGAACACAAGTATCATAAAACAATTTCAAAATTTCTAATTCACTTGTTTCTTTTTTTTTTTTTCGAAATAAATTTCGAGTTGTCTTGGAAAGAAACTTTGAGTTTAAGGAAGTTAACTTCAAGATATTAAGAATAACTAGCATATAATTAAAGACAAAAGGGTCGGGACTTAATAAAAACTTCGAGTTATCGAACTTTGAGTTATCGCGAATTGACTGTATATTAAAATTTTTCTAAAACATTTCCACTACTTGATATTACTGATACACTAACTCTGTTTTGTGCATATTTTTACAATGTTGATAAGAAAAGTAGCAAAAAATACTTAGGTCTGCAGGGAAATTAAATTATTTTTACAGCTTGCATTATCAAAATAAGTATTTTCATGTGGGATACCGAACATAAAAAAATTGAAAAAAAAAAAAAAAAAAAAGCATTGGAACACAAGTATCATAAAATTTTTTCAAAATTTCTAATTTTTCCCAAGTGGAAATAACCTTTTCGGGGAGAACCCTCCTTCCCCCAAGTTTCCATTTTCCTCCCTATTTCTGCTCAAGCAACTTCAGCCTAGCTTAACATTCTAATTTAGAACACCAATGCTCATTTCTTCCTGGGATTACACTCTTACTTTCGCATTTTGAATGCAAAGCTATATGGTACATGCAACAAAATTGAATGAGGTTAAACAGTACTCAAGACATTTAACCAGGGTTTGTGATTTTTAAAACTTAGATTTTTTTAAAATCTTAAAAAATTTGTAGATATTAATTACATTTATATGAATAAATATTTCATACAATAGATGAATCCATTCAGCTTACTTTTAAAATTAGGATAAGTTCTCTAACTATTCAATACATTTGTAAAATTTATAAATATGTTATAATGCTTAAAAAAGATGTGGTTTTGTTTTATACTTTTTGCAAAAAGATAAGGTTTCCATCACCATGTGAGCTTTTAGTGTAATATAGTGTATTTTAGTGTAAATGTAGTGTCTGGATATGGCCTTGGTCATGGTGCATGAGAAAAACTGCAAATTTTTATTTTGTTCTGAATTGTAATTTTGGAGTAAAAGCAATATTTCGAAAGTAATACTCTGATATGCATACAAAAAGCGGGATCTATGTAGTTTTCCCTATTGAAATTAAAATTGTATTTACAGTGTAGTTAAATTTATAGCAACATAATCTAAAAATATAAAATTACTTTTTAAAAATAAATCAACTGGTTTTAAATTAATGATTTTGTTAAAAGAATCAATTGATTCTAATCAATTGGTTTAAATCAATGATTTTTTGTAACTAGATTTGAATCAAGCTGATTTTTAAAGCAATGAAACCTGCATTTAGCTATTCCATCTTGTTTTGCAGAATAAAGGGAAACAACAGATCCACCCTATTCATTCCTTTAAACAGTTCTTTGCTAGATGATTTCAAAAGTGTGTTTGTACTTCAATTTTTTGATGCATAATTGTTTTGAAGGAGTCCTGAAAAGTTTTAGAGTGTTTTAGTTAGTGCATTTGTTATGTATTCAGTGGCATCACTTGGGGAGGGGAGGGGGGGTGTCTGGGGCACACTCTGGGCAAAACCAAAGTGGATTTAATAGTTTATAAAAATAAGAAATACTTCAATTCCGAAAATTTAGCTCCAATATATCTTAAACTATGAACGCATCTGTGTGTAGAAGATATACTAATACTATGAAATCCTGTTTTGCTTTAACCAGTTAAAACCTACTCTGATTGTATAGACAAGATTTGACATTTGGCCTGGACAATATTTAAAAACAGTGTTTTTTTTTCCCACCAATCCTAGTGTATGACTCATGGTCAGAGTTAAGTCAGTTTTCCTACAGACTCTATAGCCCAGTTAAGTTGCAATCCCAACCATATTCATTACCTTTTATTTGCGCAAAAACCAGTTTCAACAATTGTGAAACATTCTTCCTCAAGTCCTTCCCTGTCTCCTTGAAACCCTCCATGCATATCATTCCTCAACTTTGTTTATCCTTTGTTTTCTTTAAGTTGCAGCAAAACCAAAATCCTTTTCCATTTGGGTTTATGCTTCAAACAGAGGCTAATGACTTTGCAGGACATTTTGATGGATAATGTTTATTTAATCAAGTTTAGTCGACCATAACACTTCAGTCTAATTTCAAAATATAATTGAGAAAAAGTTTTCTCTTGTGCTCTTTATTTATGTTAGGTTTGAAGTAACCTAAACAAAATGGTTTAAAAAGCAGTGAACTAGTTTGTGAAAAATGCAAGAAGACAAGTTCTTATCTTAGAAATGGATGTTTTTCAAAAAAAAAAAAAAAAAGTCTTGTTCGAAGGTTTGCTGACCTTGATTATTGTAAACTTTTGAACTGAGTTAGTTTTCTCAAATACATAGATAAGCAAAGACCAAGGGTAAAGACCAGGTTGTAGAATTTTGCAGTTTTCATGTTGATTTGTTTATACTTTGAAATGTTTGTCATTTTTCTCAGAAAAACTAGATTAAATATGAAAATTTAGCTTTAAGAATTATTTTGTAATTTAAAGCAAGTTTTTTTGTACTTTTTGATGAGCATTGTTTAGTAGATGAGAATAAACAATAGTTGTAAGACAACTATTGCTTATTCTCATTACGTACAAATTTAGCAGATATATACCTTTGCTACTTGGTAAAGTCAAGCTTTTTTTCCAACCCAGAAAGTTAACAAATTTCCTAAGAAATCATGTCAATATAGTAGATATCAAATTAGAATGCCATTATCATGAAATTGTGTGAGTTCTTTGAAGGTTAGTAATTGTTTTTCAAAACTTGACTCAATTTTTATTTACAGATTTAATATGGCTGATGATGGATTTGATCCGTGTGAATGTGTGTTTTCTCATGAAGGGGCAATGAGGAGATTAATAGCTTTGGTAAGAAAATAACTAATTATAAAAGATTTGTTATCCAATTATGTCCAACTATTTACTGTTTCAAATTTTATTCTAGCTGAGAAATTCACAATCATACTGTACTACTGAAGAATGCTTTATTAATCGTAAGTTTATATTGAAAATAATTTTTATACTAATTCTAACTTCATCTTTAAAAACATCCGAGATTAAGGTGCTCAGACCCTTTGGGGGGGGGGGGGGATCATGGTTTTAGAACTCCTAAAATTAACAAAGTATTGCAAATTAAATTTCACAAAACAAGTTTTAAACACCTATTACTCTTTTTAAAACCGCTATTTTTAAAAAATATGCACAGTAAAGTGTTTCCGTTTTTTCCCCTGGAAAGTAAAGGGTAAACTTCAGGGAATTTTCAATTATTTTGCCCCAGAGAAAGAAAAAAAAAAGGGAGTTTTTGTGTAATTTCGTCACATTTTCACTAAAATAGTCACTATATTTTACAATTGATTGCAAAATAATTGCTTTTGCCAATGTTTTGGCTGAAATAGTTACCTTTGCTTCCAAATAGTAGTTTAAGTTGTTAGTGGCAATCCTGCAAGTATGAAAATAGCTCTAAAAATAGTCTGGAAAACCTATCAAACTGTAACATTTACTAAAAAATAAATGAAATGAAAGAAAAAACAAATGGATTAAATTTTTAATTCAAGGGCAAAAATTTTCACAGCAAAAACATGAAGAAAGTAGGTCTAGTTGCAATTCATAATGGGGCTTTCTACAATTGCCTACTGCGCAGATTCTAGAGAGTACCTGAGGTCATTAGATTATTAGGAGTATAGAGCTGACAAGAAATCCTAACCGAATACTGGGTTCTTGCAGGCCCTCAAAAGCCCTAAAAAAGTCAATGGCCATATTTGGGTCATTCCATGACACCAATATTTCACTTTACCCCACATTCACCTACTCGTCAATTATGAATGATTGATTTAAAAATGAAAAATACATATTTAAAAAAATTAAGGCTTCAAAGGGTGAGATTGCTGAAAGTGCCATGACAATAAGTGATTGGTTCACCAAAAGGGGGTAGGTGTCAAAGAAGGTGCAGGGTGCGGTTAGGTGGGCAGCACCCCAGAAGCTGACTTTAAAACATTTGGGACACAGCCTTAAAAATCATAGGGGCGGCCACAGTAAGACTCCTTTTTTCCTATTCAAAGCTCCAATGTCTGAACACGATAAGAGAGAATTACGCTTCAAGTTCTTCAGCGAAACTAAACAGATTTTTCTTAAATCAAGGCATTGGAAACTTAAGTTGGTTTCTATTTGCTGCTGAGTAGTTTCAAAATTTATTCTGCTTTAAATAGATCTCTTTCTGGATGAATTAGAAGTGAAATGTGTTAATAAATTGATTAATAATATGAAAAATAATTCAAAAGTATACAAAGCCTTACTTTTACTTACATATTTTTAAAAACTTTTGTTTCTTCAGCTCCTGGCCCAGTTGCAACTCAAAGTGATGGATCTGATGGCACTTACATGATGTTTGCTATGGGATGGTTTCTGTTGGTCGGTTTGCTGTTATTTTTAAGACCTGCTTCCTTATCTCAAAGAGGAGATGATAAGGCATCGAACAATCAGGTATGTATCATGCAAAGTTTGATTTTGTCTCAATCAAAAACAAAACAAAAAAAGATTTGACTGAAGATTTTAGGTAGCTATTAACCAATTTACATGCATAAACAAAATGATATTTTAAAGAATTTCTAACAGCATTTATGGTTTAAATTTTCTGATTGAAAGGTTTTTGAAGTACTCCCGATTATCCACAGAATAGGGTGGCATGGTAACCACAGATAAGCGAATTCAAGGATAGGTAAAATATTATGACAAAACTATACTTGTATATGCAAATAGAGCATGAAAAGATCAATAACACTTGCAGGGGTAGGTGTTTCCTAAAAATCCCAAAATTTTCATTTTATTCTCTACTTTCGCAGAAAAATGAAATTCAGTCTAAAAATGAAACTTTTCATGATGCCTTTATTTTAGTATAAAAAAAACTTTTAGTAGTCTTTTTGTAATCCCGACCCTAATAAAAGAAAGCGAAAAACCTATTCTGCTGCTGCTTGGGGTGGGGGGGGGGGGGGGGGGAGAGATGCAGTTAACCAAAATATATGCTGAATATAAAGTTGTTTGTTTTATGTATACTTTAACTCTTGTAGTCGTTCATTGTCTGCAAAAAATATATGAAAATTAAATAATACAGAAAATAAAAACAACTTTGCTGCAAATCTTGCAGAAAAAGAGTCAGGGGAAAGGAATAGTATCTGATATTTTTGATTTTTTCCTCTTTGAAAAGAAACTAAAAATATATCAAAAGGGGAGAGGGGGTATAATATATTTAGGGCAAAATTTAAATGGGTTGTCTCAGGTAGGAAGTAATATTTATTTTTATAGTGCTTATCTTGTGTTGTGATCTGAGAATTAGCTTGTTCTTCCAGTACAAAGAGTCAGGTTGCTTTGTGTTTCTATTCAGTGAAGTTGGATTATTTCTTGCACATATAAGTTTTAAATTCAGTCACTAACTTTTAGTTTCAAAAATGTAAATAATATAATTTGTTTTATTGTTGTGGTGTCTAATGAAGAGTCGCAGAGTTCAAAAGGTTTAGATGCCTCCAAAAGTCTTGATAACAAGATCTGCTAATTCTGGAGCCTGATGGCTGTAAGAGGATTTCAATTGGTAGTACTCCAAGTTGGAGGAGGGAGCGAATAATGGCCTGGCAATTAAAAACATGATAAGGGGTTGGTTGTGAATGGGGACAGGGCTTGCAGATGGGATAGGATTTAATATTAGTTGGTGATTATCTTCATGTCCTGAAATGTCCAGTACATAGCCTAGCTATTATAGAAGAGAGGTTTCTTGGGCAGTGAAGGTCGGGGATTGTTGCCTTGCTGAAATGCTGATTGTAGATCCTTTGCCTGGCAACAGCATTCACATCTGTGAAGGTGGCTGTTAGAGGTTGATCTTGGTCACGTTCTTCCTTTGCAAGGGCATCTAGACACTTATTTCCCTCGATTCCGACATGAGTGAGGATCTACTGGAGAACACAAGTTATCCGGAGTGAGTGGAGAAGAAAATTAATTTCTTGTGTCAGTCTTGTCACACCGTTATGTATGGCTTCGAGTGCTGATTTTGAGTTGGAAAAAATCAATTTCTTCTATTAGGTCTTTAGGAGTAGGGGAAGAGAGACAATAAGAAAGAGCCTCTTTATTAGCAATAAGTTTGCTAGTAAAGTTTGAGGCAATTTGGCCGTTGTTTCATGAGGGATAAATGATGGAGATGCCTGCGCCTCTTCTATTGCAGTCAATGTCAGAGGAATCATCTGTGTAGATGAATACTGTTTTCTTTGGCAAGTGAACGAACAGTGTCTTTTTCTTTCTGTAATAAGATTTGAGTTGGTTCTTTCTTAGGGCATGTTTCAAGTAGGTATATATTGATTTTAGTACTCTTAGGAGGTCTAATAGGAAAGAGTGGTTCTTGAGTTATGTCCAGAGAGGAATGGACAAGACGAATGGCCCCTCTGTTATCCCTGTCTAATTGCAGTGTTGATGATCTCTGAAGCCTTGATGTGCATGTCCAAGCATTGAAAGCTCCGTGAGCAATGTGGTCTTTATTGTGGCTTCTGATTTTATTTGTGAACTTTACAGTAGCAAGTTTCCGTTTGTTCTCGAGGGAAACAAGACGACTTTTGAATTCATCCTTGGTGTTATTAGCAGAGAACACTGCACCAATGATAATTTTGGGTGCTGTATATTGGACTGAGTACAAATTGTCTTTGGCAGATTCGGACTTATGTGCCCAAATAGGGGAGCAGTACTCAAGTACCGGCCTGATGACAGGTTTTCATATATTTTGTAAACCTCAGTTCTGGACCTAGAATCACTCCCAGTTATTTGGGATTTTCGACGCGCTTAATAATGGTGTTTTCAATTCTTAAAACAGGTTGGTAATTTGTTTTATTAAAATGCCTTTGGAAAACAAAATTCTCTCCCTTGTGGTTGGAAAAAGCAGACAGGAATGGATGGTAGATCAGCACATGGTGCCAGGCAGAAAGGATGAATTTAAAGCATTTTGTTCTGTTTGTACATATCTTTTCAATATTGATAATGATTTTCAAAAGTATTGTCTCATGCTGATGCAGCAAGACAAGAGGTTGACAAGTAGCTTGAAAAGTCTAGCTGTATTTTAAATTCCATGTTCTTCTTCTTCTACTGAAAACAAATTGGTTATGATGAAGCAATCCAAATCCAAAGCTTTTGCTCTGAAATTCACTCCAAGATAAAATTTCGAAAGCAGAGGTTCTCTTAGTTTTATTTGCCGTAAAAAATATTTATTCATTTCCATCTTTGAACGATTTATCTGTAATTTACAGGGATATTTTTTGATGATTCTGAGATAACAAAAAGTATCAAATTATCTGATACTGTACATAATAAATTTTGGACTTGCACCCTACTTCAAATCTTTCCTTATTAAGGATATTTCTTCATCATTCTTTGTAATTCACTTTGATGAAACAACAACAAGGTAAATAAAGAAGCAATTGGACATACATTTATCCTACTAATGTGTGTGGTACATACTATTACTTCATAATGTGTTACTGTTTTAAAGAATAAAAGATTGAATGTATTCCAATGTAGTTTTCAAAATTGAATTTGAAATGTTTGATCAACCACTACAAAAATCAAGCTTATAAATTTTATTTAGGTTAAAAAAAAACTTGATATTTTTGTCCTAAAATTTTATCAAAATTGTGTCCTAAATTTTTTGAAATCACTACTCCGACCACTGCACTTGCATCTATTTAAATTATAGTTAAATCAATATTAGTGTATGTAAAAACTAGAAAAAGGATCGCTCGTTATTGAAATGGATTATAGAAATACGAGAGCAAATCATGCAAACAGAATAATTGCAACAGATCAATCTAGGTTATCCCAAACACACAAAGGAGAGAGGAAAGGAATTCTTTCAAGAATTTCAGAAAAAAGGAGGAAAAATCTGGAAATGTATCTTTGTGAAGTTTTGCTAATAAGTGCATAAATAGATGTTTCCTGAACGTGATTTTACCCCTGCCCCCTTTCCTGTTTTTTAATGTGAATAAATGCTGACGATTTTAACCATGATGTTTCTCTTAATAAATATTAAAAACAATGAGCTAGACTTATCCTTGTCATGGCAATCTGAAAAATCATAGGAACATTCTGGCATGCCAGGGAAAAATAGGTTGAAAAATCCATTTAAGTCAATTAATAAACATATGTTTAACTTTAAATGCAAGTTCTGTATATTTTTAATATTTTCAACAGCTTAATGTCATTAAAATATTATTAATTCCATTTTTATTATTCTGAAAAATTGATTAAAATGAAGCAGACAGTTGTAGTTCTAAAACTGACATATTTTAAGATTACATAAAGAATTTAATATAGAAACATAGATAGAAAAAAAAATTACCCTTTTTAAAATTAATTTTTGAAATGTAATTGAATCACTCGAAAGCCTGTCCTAGTTCCTTCAAGAAATAAATACCATAATTTTATGTAAATAAAATGTATTTTGCTACAAACTCATTTTTCTATTATTTAGGGTCCTAGTCAACCACCACCAGGTGACTCTGTACAGTAACAGAAGAATGCCTGCAATTATATATTTTTTCTTGAATGATATTGAAAATTAGATTATCTTTATGGAATTGTTTGTATTATATACATTCCAGCATTGTTGTAATATGCACTAAATTCTTTTATGATTGTTTGTTTTAAATATGTTATTACAAATTTTGTGAAAAGCTGAACTGATTACATACTAACATTGTTATAAAATGCACAAAATTATTTCTATGCTTGTTTTTTTTAAAGTGTAATTTAACATTTATGTGAATATTTCCCTTTTTTAAATCTTGATCAGATACATTTTACCATTGTCCTAAGAAAGCACAAATGTGTTCACTAAATTCTTCTGAAAATAATTTATCTAAATAGAAATTATGATTAGAATTTTTATAAAATACTAATTCAAAATACAAGTAAAATCGTAAAATTTCAAACTAACTTTTTTGCAAGATTTTTTTTTAATTTATAAGTGCAAAGCTTTTAGAACAAAATCAGAGTGTATACTTAATTTCTTCCCTATTAAAAATCAAAAAGGGAAAAAACTAGAACTTCTAACAGAAGTAAGCATTTACCTAACGATCTATTTTAGCATTTAATATGTTACTGCTATTTTTCTCAAAAAAATTGTACTGCAAATGAAAAGAGAGAAATTGCCTCCCTCCTTGATAAGAGATACTTCTTGTAAAGTTCTTCCTTGAAATATGTGTTTCTTTGAACATAATTTTCATGGAATCAACGTTTGGTTTTTAATACGCTATCAAAAAACGTGTAACAACAGTCCTAGTCCTAATTACTATCTTGAATATGTCCAATATCAATATGTAAATACTGCATTTTGAGATTTTGTGATATATATATACAATATCTTTTAAACTTTCTTTGTAATATTTATTATCCCAATAAAAAACAAAGTTTGATCTGACATTCTCATATGTGAACCTAGTATAAAATATCACTATAATTTTAATGAACAATTTTCATTCACAGAACAGTAACCTACTACTGAAAATTATTCCATGAGTAACAGTTTCCAAAGAACCAAGTACCGCAAGATATTTTGAATTTTTGATATCTTAGTAGCAATTTTTTCTTTAAAAAATTTCTTCTCCTCAACCTAGTCATAAAACAGCTTTCTGGATTACAGTATTGAACCTCATATTTGTAGAAAGTAGCAGTTAAATACATCTATTTTATTAGCAAATACAGTATAACTTCGATTTAATGATTTCTTCAATTTAATGATACATTTCACTGGTACAGATTTGACTGCATTGAATGACTATGCTCCTCGATTTAACTATAAATTTTTCCAGTCCCTTGACAATCATTAAATCAGGGTTATACTGTACAAAAATGAATAATTAAACATTGCAATATCTTTACATTAAAATAAAATATTGGCTGTTTGTGATAGGATGTCTAAAAAATACCCAGGTCTAAGTACGAACTAATTTTTTTCTTTTTTGCTTTTGTAGTTTCATATACTTAATATTTTCTTAGCAATCTTTAATTTTCTGTTATAGTGATATATTTTTCTCACTAAGATGTTTGTAGACATAAAATTATTACTTAAATGTAAGAAAATGGATTTTACTATAATTCCAGTGATAAGAAAATTCATCATCAAGTAATTAAAACAAAATATATAAACTTACCTTGTCATTAACCTTTCATCATTGAAAAAAAAAAAAGAAAAAGCGAAAATTTGTGCCTTTAATCATTAAAACTAAGCAATAAATTAGTGAAATATAAGATTTTAATCACCCCAGCAAGTTTCTCTTTTAATCATAAAACAAACTTTTTTATTGCCAACATCAGTAAATGTTTTGTAATTGGAGAAAACAGATTCTTAATTAAAAGAAATACTATTAAACTTCTATTCCAATTGGTTCAATTTGAAATAATGACGACCTTTGAAAGAAAGTATAGTTGAGCCAAAGGTTCCTGGTAGCATTGTGAAGGCTACGCAGATCCTAATCACAGCATTGCGACACTGCCAGGTTAGGTTTGCCCCAACTATAGTTAAATATAGGCATTTTAAACCATTGCAAAGTTAATATATTAGGATTTTCGAGAATTTAAAAAGCTTGATTTCCGATATAACAGTCTGGATGTTTTTTAACATGCTTTATCATTCCAGGGTTCGTACTCAATTTCAGAAATAAAATGAAGGAGTTTTGGAGGAGTTTTGGAAGGAGTAAAATGAGGTTTTGAAGGAGTACTAATGGGCTGTCATTAAATGATGTCGCAATTTTTTTCAACATATTTGACCCCCTTCTCCCTTTATCACAAAGTGTCCCACTTCACCTAACTTGTCCTCTTGTTACATATAGTTACAATTTTTTTTACATATAGTTACAATAAACTGTGCGATGTCACTTTTTGTCACATTCTCTCTTCCCCTTGTCTCAACTTCATGAGCCCGTCTCCACCTCAAGGCATGACATCACTTGTGGATGACCCTTTTTACAACATCTAACTGCAATTTACTAAACAATTGTTTTTTGCCACAATCACTTAATATTGTCCATCTACTTACGTAGTTTTAAATATTTAAATAATAATTAGACAACCTGACTCTAGCTGCTGAAAGTGTGGTGGAGAAAAAAAAACAATAATCATGAAACTTGAAAAAATAGCAAAGCACCAGTTAAGTATGTTTTATTTCACTTATGAAATGTTTTAGTCTTCTAATAAAATTTTCACCTTCAACTTTTATGACTTAACTATGATCAATTTGTAAATCACATCTTTATGAAAATAAAATAAAAGCACAAAATTACTACATTAAAATGGCTCTTGTGACGAAGTTGGTTGTCGATCTAAGTATTATAAGTTACTGTCATAGAGGAAGATTATGTAGTCTTGAACTAAATAAGAAGGAGTTTTGAAGGAGTTACAACCAAAATGAAGGAGTTTGAAGGGCCCTTTAAGAAAATTTCCTAAATGAAGGAGTTTTGAAGGAGCGTACGAACCCTGCATTCGCCTTTGGTTCATCACTAAAATTAATAACATTTATTATTATAGTAAAACTTACATAAAATTCACTACCTTAATTTGTTAGCAATCGTGATACAGCCAATTTCTGATATTGAAACTTGTAGTAATGCCCCTTTTGAACAATGGTAATTCGTAAAAAATGACCGCTTTGAATGACTGATTTATAAAATGATGTTGTTTCTGACAAAAACTGAAAATTTCCCTTTCCAATCTTGCTTTATCTTAAAAAGCTTATTCTTTTGGTTAAAAAAAAAAGCATAAAAATGAGTCAAACTCATAACGTAGGATTAAATTTTTTGTACATGCATTTTGCATTGTAACAAACCATAGCTGTTGACTTTTCTACACTGGAAACCCAATCTTTAGTTTTTCCCCTCTCGCTTTAGAATAAATTTTGAGTGGCTTCTAAAGCCTACATGGTATTGATATCATAGCAAAAATAAGTTTATCTGTGACATCATGAGTTCTTCTTTCTTTGATTCAGTCACATAGGGTTTCATTTGGGAAAAGTCATGTACATTTCTCTCTGTGTGCATTTTACTAGTTTTCAATCTAATATACATAGTTTTTGGTGATATACAGTCGAATATCGATAACTCGAAGTTTATAACTTGAATATCCCTTTATCTCCTACTTTTCATTGAGTTCCAAACTCTTCAGACTGTTGTAGAAACTTCCCTTAGCTCAAACGCTTTAGATGGTCCCTGGTATTTCGAGTTATCGAGAGTTGACTGTATTTATTCATTGAAAACTGCTGAGATTGTAAACAAATCGTAAGAGAGTTATTCTGAGGAATTTCAATACATAATTATCATGTTTATATTAAAAAAAACTCTGAAGAATACTTTGCAATGGTTTTTAAAACTAACAACTTTATTTTAAAACAATGTACTATGAAGAAACAGAAATAACTAAATTTACAAAGAAAATATTTTTTAAATGAACAATTAAAAAAGCACAGTAACTGTCAGTTGAATTTTGGCTTTGGAATCCAATTCATTTTCATGCCCCCCCCCCCAAAAAAAAAAAAAAAATCAGTGAAATAGTATAACCAATATTTACCAAGATACTCAAGGTTCAAAATTCTAAGGGACTGTACTGAACATGAGTTGAAAACATTGTCACCCAACCAAAAAACCACCGATTACAGTAGTTAATGAAGCAAAAAAACAATATACTCATTTTTTTTTCATTGCTATTAAAAAAAAGAAAGAAATGTTGTACTATGATGCATAAAAAACAACTATAAAAGTTCCTACAACTTGAGGTAAAAATAAATTAGTTATCAGTCCGCTATATGGTACCTAAAATTCACAAGTAGTATCAAGTGGTTATTAGTCGCAAAATGCTGCATTCATATCTGGGTGAATAGTAATCTGTGGGTCGTAGTTGCACTGATGTCAAATTTTTTGTTTCAATTGTTTCTGGATGCTTGAGATTTCCCTAAACATGAATTAGAGGACATAGGGACCATATAAAAAGTTTTCATATTTTTTTCACTAAATTCTTTTTTGCTTCAAACTTTTCATACCTTTAACTCTGTATTTCTTTTCGACCATTTTTGCAATTTTAACAATTGTGAAAATAGAGGTTTTGCAAGTTGAATGGGGGCACGCTGTATTTGCTTTAATTTGTTTTAAGTGCCAACTTTTCTATAGGTTTATCAAATTCGTTTATTTTTACAGATTGATGGACTTAAACTAATAAAATTTTAAAAATGCTAAAGTGTTGCCGGAGAGAGAGAGACAGAGTAATTTTTTACTTACTTCATACTAATCCATCAAAATGATGAAACACAAGAAGAATGTATCTGAAACAAATAACTAACAGATATTAAAAATAACTTAATGATAACAAATAAATAAATACCTTGGTGCTAAAAAGTAAATAATAATAGGTGTTTAAAAATTTTTTTTTTTCCTTTTTCAACTTGTAACATATATTGTAACATACTTTTTACTTCACATGTAATGTTGAAAAGAATATACCTATGCTGGCGAGCTAACTTGCAAAAATTAGGAGGAGCATACATTGTAGAGGTTTGAAATCCTCCTTCCCCTTTAAGTGTGAAGGGGGATAATGGTAATTTTTGGATTTTTGCAGCTTGAAAATGCCATTTTACATATTTTCTGGAGTGTATAATTTATACAAACCTGCAATGTGTGACAAGGTGTTTTCAAGCTGAAAGAATCTAAAAATTGTCATACAAATTTTCTGGTTCAATTAGACTAAGTCACTTGTCTTAAGGCAGGGGTTCTCAAACTTTTCCAACTTGCGGCACCCTTTGAAGAATTAAAATTTTCCCACGGCAATCCAGTCCCTCTCGGATTTTTGAGATAAGTGCATGAGTGTGCCAAATTAGGCTATCCTAAAATTCAAAACCTAATATCTAGCCCCTTCAGGATTCAATTTTTCCGGTTTGTACATATCCATCGGATGACTCATAAAAACTAAGGAAAAAAATCAAACTAAATGAAAATTTAAAAGATCAATTATGTTTTTCAGCAGTTTTAGCAAAGAAAAGCAATTTGGCATTATTAGGAACGTGGACCTTAATGAGGAAAACTCTGGGCAAAGTAACTTCACATAGAATTGAAGACAGAAAACTCAAAAAGTACTTTGAAACAAAAACAATTTGAAAAAGTCTTTAATTATTAAACCACATATAAAACACATTTTAAACCACATTTGTGGCAGTGAGAAGCAAAGGAATGTAATTGAACTATTTTAAATTTCGAGGAAAACAAATCTGAAGTTCAGTTCAATTCATTGAAATATTTTTCTAAATCAGGATGTACAGCCACACTGTTACTATCCCTTGTACCAATGCAGAGGGGAGGTTCTTTTACCATTTGTACATGTTATCTTGAAAATTTTTAAATTTTGGCACTTACATCCCTTTGTTTTTCACTGCCTCCTTTGATAACCTCAAGAACATCACCAAAAATTTCATGGAAAGGAGAAATGTCAATCGTCATATTCGGGGCCACTGATAATTGGTTATTTTCCGTTTTTCTATTCGTGCAGCACATCATCATATTCTCAACCCGATAATCCTGTGTCATATTATAAGGACACAGAACTATTTAAAAGGCAAACAATGACTTTAACGGCCAACAATCTACTTTAGCAGGTTATCAAATCACAGGAAAAAAATTACTATACACAACAACATTTATCCTTGTTTCTTCAACTGCATAAAGTAGGCTACAAGAGCCATATAGAACTTTTTTTACACTAGCAAACTACAGTGAACCACATTTACTTGTGCATAGTTATTTTTTTTAGTTCCAAAAAGTATCGACTTGGCCATAATTATTCGCCCCCCCCCCTTTTTTTTCTTCAACTATTTGTGTATTGAGTTGAAGAAAGAACTTTGGACAATGTTTCTTTCAGATATTAAATTCAATGCCTTTTTAAGGATTCCGTAATTTAGAATTTTTTCTAAACTCACAAGTTTTTGTTTTAGATTTTAAGGTGGAATATCCTCTGCAATATTATCCTTCAATTTATGAATATGATTTGTACCCTCCTGTTCCATGGCGCAACTAGAGAGGGAGGGGGGAGGTTCACAGGGCACACCTTTGGTTGCCCCATCCCTCCAGAATGCTGAATTGAATGTTCTTCAAAAATATTCTTTATTATTGAAGAGAAAAAAAAAAAGACGCTCCTTTAGAAAAACATGTGATTTTAATAAGAAAAAAATAATAATGTTGGGGTAAAACTTCAATTTTATTAAAAAAGAAGTCTTTGAAACAAAAGTTTTCAATAAGTACAGCTAATTAGTCAGCTACTCTTGTACCCCTCCATCCTATTTCTTTTCTTTATTCTTTTTTCTAGTTCGTCTGAAAATAAGAAAGTCTTAAACTGCCACTCCTCCGAATCTTCCACTCTTCCTCCGCAAAAGCATTATGCATCTCAATTTTGCAAAATTTCCAGGGAAAATCCCCCCTTGGGGACCAGAGGAATCCCAGGGGGGGTTCCCCAGAATACCAAACATCACTTGAAACCCATCGGGTGAAACCCCCAAAGTCTATTCCTTGTTCTAACGTCAATAAATAGGGTCTACAATTGTGTTTTGAGGTCTCAACTTCTACAAATTTCTGCAGAGCCCCTTGTACCTTTTTCTCCCATAACACCACCAAAGACCGTCTAAAATTGCATTTTTAAAACAACAAGTTTCAAAATTTCCTGGGGAGAGCCTCTGGACCCCTCTTTTTAAAAGAGACTTTTTTTTTTCTCAATGTGCTCCCTAAAACTATTTTCTAGTTGTACCACTGCTCCTGTTGTCATGTTTTGGCAAGCATAAAAGTTTTATTAATTGTATTTCACTTAAAGATTAGATACTCGTAGATATTCAAAGTGGCATTAGCTTTGATATTTAAATCATTTTCCTTCTCCAAAATGCATTATTGGCACATCAAAAAGGAGCTGCTGAACTTGAAATAATTTTGAGATGTTAAGTAAAAATGTACACCCTATTCCAAAATTAATATTCACTCATTTTTTTGCATAAATTAAATGCCAAACATATTTTTTTTTTAATATTTGTCTACAAAACCTCCCTCTAGGTGTTAACTATATTTTCCCAGAACGCGCTCACCCACAGAGGCGCTCACGAGACATTTGCACAATGGCGCCAATCAGGTTTGTCGTGGCCCTGACTCTGACCCATCTTAAATTAGTTTTCAACTATTGTTAGCAATGCACATGTTCACAGCTCAGCTATCTCAATAATTCCAATGAAAATTAACCAATACTGTTTTTCCCCTTTCATTATCACAGCCCTATTCTTCATTAGCTAGTTCGTCGACATTTAGCAGCTAACTAGTAATTTTCTTTAGAAAATAAACCTTCCAAAGGCTCCAGTTTTGTAAATTTTCTTTAAAGCATAGTGGAACAATCAGGTTAAGGAAATCAAAAGATGTTTCACAAACGTCCAGAGTCATGTATAGACAATTTGGGTCATCATAATTTCTGGTTGGTGCCATTTTTTTGTTGCCACTTTTTATGGTGATAACTCACCACATGTGTTTCCAGTCACAGTAGAGGATACAACAGTTGCCGTAAAACACATTAGCATGGCTTGGCATCATAAAATTACCATCTCTGAAGTCCCTAATCTTCCAAGTTAGTGATTAGAATAACAGGGAAAAGTGCAGTTGGGTTGGTTGCAAAACAAAACATTTTCATACATGAGTATGAAAATTATACATGTCTAGGGATGTGGATCGGGTAAATACCCAACGGGTAGGTAAATATTTTTTGGGTGTTTACCCAAGGCCTGGGTAAATACCCAAAAACTGGGTATTTTACAAAAAAAAGCAAAAAGTGAACGGGAAATTTTTTTAAAAAGCTAAATATGAAATAATTGGTAATACACAGTTTATAATATTTTTTATTGAAAGACTTGATGAAATTATGAAAGAAACATATCATGAACCAAAGAATCTTTCTTTTCAATGTCATAATTTGAGAAGTATATTCAATTCAATTATGAACTTCAGGATTTCAAAATAACAATCTAGGTTAGTCATATCCAAAATGAAAAAAAAAAAAAAAAAGGAAGCAAGAGGGTTGTTTGGAAGAACAAGCTGAGAATTTATTAAGACTATGATGTTATTTATTTATTTTATTGCTGTTTAAGTGATAACGTGGCAAATATAAAAAGTTTTCAAATAAACATTCTGCAAAAGATATAGGTAAATTAATAGTAATAATAAATTGAGCGACATTTCATTACATTTTGTCATGCAGGGACATATTACTGGGTTATAAAAGACTAGGACCTTAAAAAATTGATGTTTCCTTTTTTTTTTTGTTACCAGTTAAGCATTTTACTTTTTGTAGAAGGGCTTTTTATATCTGAAATTTGGCTATTAATATTGATTAGTTGTATCCAACACATTTAATGTGAAGATCATATTAAATTGCTAAGTTGTTTCACACAATAATTCTTTAAATATGTGATCAAAATACAAGTTTTGGGCAAAAATTTATTGTTTTGTATATGGTTGGTTATATATATACATAGTGGAATACATACAGAAAAGTATTTTAGTTGAATATAAATTTTTGAAATAAATACCCATGTAATTACCCATTTTGGGTACATACCCTGGGTATTTATCCCTAAAAATAATACCCGGGTATTTTACATCACTATACATGACCAACCTTTATTGAAACCTTTTAATTTTATTTTTCTTCTTTTTAAAACTTGCATTTTCAAAAGAAAACAAGCGGCAAAATTTGACAAATTTTTCTTTAAACTTCCTAAACTTTTACCTGCAGCAAAGAATTTTTATTATCACTTATAAAAGAAAAGAAACATGCCTCTTTTTAAAACATTTTTTTTTTTCAAACAAGTAACAAAAATATACATTAAAAATATCAACCTCAATTTATTTTGGATCTTGCGGATTTCTGAAAACTTAATTTAGGATGCTATGAAAGCTTAATTTAAGAAATCTGTTATTATACAGTAGATTCTCTCTATTCTGAATACTTATACTGTAGATTCTCTCTATTCTGATGGGACTGAACAAAAGTGTTCAGATTATGGGACTGTTCATTATACAGGGAGACTGGATAATGCATATTGTACTCTCAGAGCAACAGTAAGATATCTAATCCAAGGAATAACACTAAGATATCCTACTGTTGCTCTATGTCATCAAAATGTGTTCAGAATATCGAAATGTTCACATTAGGTGTGTTTAGATAGAAAGAGTCCACTGTATTTCAAAAATCCCTCTTACAAACTTTTGACATTAAATATATTTATTAAAAGCCCCCCTAATTTAGGCATAAGTCTCTCTAATTTTCATCTTTAAATGCTGGCAGCTACGGTATTGTTTAGTAGACAGTTTTTTTTCCCTATAGAAAATCACTGGTTTCGAAAACTTCATGTTGATATTAGTTTTATAAAGTTTCCAAATTTAATAAAATGTATAAAAACAAAGCTGTGTTTCAAATTTGTTACTCTGCAGTGAAATTTAAAAAAAAAAGGTTTTTAAAGTAGCATTTTTTTCCTTTTTGACACAGCTGGTGGCAAACATAAAAAATGGTTTTAACAAGGGTCAGAGTTCAAATTTAAAAATTCCAGGACATAATATTAATAAAATTTCAGGACATTATTCATATATTTACAGACTGCTTTTGGAGCACTCGTGGAACCTACAATGCATAACCATTGAAATGCATGTTTAAAGAACAAAGAATTGGCTTAATAATAGTGTGTATTTTTTCATGTATTTATTTCATAAAATAAAAATGAGGCTTTGAATTGGATAAAAGGAGTCTTAGGGCGGGCTTTCTGCATGATTTTTGAGGTTGTGTCCTGAATGTTTCAGAGAAAGTCCTTTAATTAACAATGATGTTGAAATTCAATTGCGCAATTTTTCAAAACAAGTCAGCTTCAGTAACGCCGCAAACGTACCCCCCCCCCACACACACGCTCTTTGATCACCCCCTTTTCTGTGCACCAATGTTTAGCACTCAAAACATTTGTTACAAATAACATTTCTTGTAAATGTTTAATGGATTTTTTTTTAAATAATTGGAAAACCGGGATTAAAAAACAGAAAAGTTATCCCATACAATATTATTTATGAATAGTACAGAAATAACACATAGGCAAAAATTAAAATAAAATCAATTCTATTTTTTTTACATGTAGGATTTAAATTTTATACAAATTGGAAATTAAAATTACTGATACCAATTATTTCAATTAAATTTAACTATTTTGGAAGAGAAAAAACTTCTTTATTTTCATTGATTTATTCAACATAATTCTTTTTTTTTCTAATTTTTGGGGAAACTTTTTAATTTATATGGGTAATTAGCATTTAACAGATTAATTAATCATTGCCAATGTGATTTGTAATATTTCATTCAACCTCTAACTAAATAGAGATTAAATTCTTCTCATAAAATCTTTACATATGTTGTATCTTTACATTTGTTGTTAAAACTATCACTTAAAAGTTATGGGTAAATTATGGCAGTATCTTTATTTTATATCAACATTTTTCTATTATTTTGTAGGTTTCATGGTTTTCTTTTAAGATGAAACATAACTTGCAAAAGACATTACAGACAATTTGAATATGATTAAAAACAAGCAATATCTTGTATATTTAGGGTTCTAAAATTAAAATTTGAACGGTTTAGTTCTTTTTTGGCGTTTGAAAACCCCCCAACGTTTTATCTTGAGTGCCCAAGTACCTCCTTGTCAGATTTGGTCGAGATCCAACAAAAACTGGATTTGTATAGGGAACATACACACACACACATATCTATATATACACATATTCTTTGTTTTATTTAAATAGATTTCTGAAGCTATTTTATTTTCTAATAAGACAAAAATTCATAGAAACTACGAAACGAGTTACACATGGAATTTATGACATTGTGTGCTTAATATAAGCATAAACTATTACATGATCATGCTCATAGATAATTTTGATTAGTATTTTTTGCAATAAATAATGTAAATTCATTAAAATTCAGTTCATTAAAATTCTATTCATTCAATATGAGTAGTAGATTTGTACAATTTCAATATATACATAGAAAATTAATGATTAGTCAATATCTAACTCGAATAAATAAATTTTAAAAATGAGCAAAAGGAGAAAAAGCTTGGATGTATTGCTTTGCTGATGGAAATCGAGGGAAAAAAATAATAAATTTGATTTCAATAATTGCTTTGGTGAATGATTCAACTATTCATACAAACAGACGTACATACACACACCTACACATATTGGCTTATTCAACAGTTAAAAACAAGAACTAATGCAGGTGTTAAACATATATGATTTTTATTTATTTACTTTTGGAGCTATTTTATTTTCTAATAAAATAAATATTTATAGGAAGTATGAAACGAGTTACACATAGCATGTAGGACACTGTGTGCTTAACATAAGCATAAACTATATGATCATGCTCAGAGATATATTTATTAATATTTATAGCAATAAATAATAAAAATTCATTAAAATTCAATTCATTCAATATGATTTGTAAAGTGTTAGTAAATGTAATGTATAAATGTAAACCCACAATTAATTCCATCCAAATCTACTTAAAATAATGTTAAAAAAATAATGTGTAAAAACAAATGCATGCAAAATGGGGGGGGGGGAGTGAGAAGCTATTAGGGGGACTGGAAAATTATGTTTTTTTCAAACCCTAATTTTTTTAACAAGTTTTCATCTTTAATTGATGACATAATTATCCTTGTTATCAACAATGTACAAATTTTCTATATCGAATTGATAACAACCAATAACTATTTTTGGAACGAAATATCTAGCAATGGTATTTCAGATATCGGCCAAGTTTATGAGTTCTTTTGTCACATAGCGACAGGAATAAAGAAAATCATATAGTGCAATGTTGGGTTAAAGTATTTCAGTGATTGTCAACAGAAAAAGTTTGGTTCTGAAATACAGTAGAGAACCAATTATCCGGGAAGTTCGGGACCATCGCTGTCCCGGATATCTGAATTTCCCGGTTTTCTGGATCTCTAAAAACGCTATTAGCCGATTGTTTGTAAAACGTAAATTACTATAACAAATAGTTATGCATATTAACATGAGAAGAAAACAGTTCAGAAATGCTTATAAATATCGAAATATTAAAAACTAATGGTGAGAGAATAATTTAAACACCAAATAACTTACGTTGTTTATATTACCTGAGACCCTCACATTCTGTTTGAAATGAAAAGAAAAAAAAAAAAAAAATCCACCGCTTTTCGATGTTTTAAAATAAAGGGAAGAGCAAAAAATAAGTTTTCGAACCTAAATGTGCGATTTTTTCTACTATGGTGTATAAAAGAAGTCGCTTTCATGATCGTGTTTTTTCTTTTTTGAATTTTCTGTAAAGGTTTTGTTTTTGCGATTACGGTAGTTATTGATAACTAATGCTTTTGCATTTCATTAATATCAACATAAATTCTGAATTTATGAGTTCTTGCAGCCTTATTAGTCTTGCGTTTAATAGATTTCTAGAATTCACGATCAACTAACTATCCGGAAAATATCGCGAATCTGGTTTTCGGCGTTTCCCGCACTTTCGCGACGTTACTTACGCTAAACGCCTTTAATTACAGGCCATTCAATAAAATACTGCATTTTAGAATGCGACAATATTCATTTCCTTAGCTTTCAGTTAAAATGAAAGGCGAAAATTTCAGACATACGAATGTTACTTTTTTATCAAGAAAATGTTTCGGAAATATTGCTCCGCTTAAAGGATAACCATTTGAAGTTAGTGTTTGCGAACATTTTCCCGAGTTATACGTAAGTGGTGTTTATTAAGAAAGCGTACATATTCTTTTTGGTATTTCAAAAAAAAAAAAAAAAAAAAGTTAATTTTTCAAAAATTGCCAAAAATGCTTAATTGAAAAAAAAAAAAAAAATGGCGGGAAAAATCGGGAAAAAGTTGCCGGTTTTCTGGTTCTCTCTCGGTTTTTTGGTTCCCGGATAAAAGGTTCCGCACTGTATGATTGTACAAGAGCACACTGCTCATAATGAACGTTAGAAAAAAGAAATTAATTAGAGCGGTTTTCCTCACCGAGTGCCTTTCCTCAATACTCACCGAGATTGCACCAAATACCTCTTTATTACAATCGCTAGGTGAGAAAAAAAAAATTAAATAAGTTAAAATTAAATAATAAAAAAATAAAAATTAGCTGATATCTATGCCAAAATTCAGACCTAAAATGTTTCACATTAAATGCCAAAAAGTTGTTAATACAAAGGATATTGACATCATTGATTAAAAATAAAGACTTGCAAACAATTTATTTGTTTGGGAGGGGGGGGGGGGGGGGATGACGATGTTACTTTCCAGGACCCCTAATACAGTATGAATGAAGGTTATACTTATAAAGATAGCTACTTAAAAATAGAAAGTCGTAACAATAGCTCTAACAGAAAGTTTTGTTTCAATAAAAACAATAAAATTAACTGAAAACAATCACATAAAACAAAACTCGTTAATGTTAAAAAGTTTTAAAAAAAACCATAAGTTAAAATTCATTTCTAACTTACTAGGGTGGTAAAATCTATGTACAACTGTGAATGCTAAAAATTTGATTGAAATGTTATGTACAACTGAGTATTATAAAATGTCGCTTCCTTTTTGCAAAATTGATAATGATGCAGTGTAGAAGTAATAAAAACAAAACCAGTCATATTTATAAAGCAAATAAATTAATCAACTTAGATTATAAACATAATCATCTACCATCAATCTCAAACAATTTTTTCTGTAAATTGCACAAAACACCTCGCATTTTTTCAAAAGTTCCGACTGCATCTGGAAGATTTTCATAAGGCAAATGCTCTGTTATTCCTTTTGCAAATTTATTTGCATCTGGTAGTTTCTCATAGGGATTACCTTGATTCAAAATTGGTGTACCAGGTGAAATAGATACAGATAAACTATGCCTTATTTTGTCGGATGTTTTAGGGGTTTTTGGGGATCCACTGTTTCCAACATTTGAATTATGGTCGGGAGTTGAATCACACTTCAAATCTGAATATGAGACGTTAGCTTCTTGCACTCCTGATCGGTAAAAAATATTTTATGGATATTTAGCTCGTTATCAAATATGAAACATATGCTATTGTACAAAAAAGTTAAATTAATGTCTTACCGTTTTTGACCCTTTTAGTATCGTTATCAGGCAATGGTGTACATTTTCTCCTTTTATATAAATTAATACCATTCTAATTGAAAAAAAGTAAAGAATTTATCGCCATGAAGTGGCATCATTTGAATCAAAATATGAAATACAAAGTAAAAGTGTGTGGATAAAATTTTGAGTGAAAACAAGTGAAAAATAAGAGCAATATTTTCATTTTATGTTTTGCATATCAATTAGAAAACATTTTTGAATACATGTGAGAAATAAATATAGAAACTTTTTTTATTATGATTTTCAACTTACTGAAATAACTAAAGAAGAAATTTGTTCAATAACAAAGTTCAACTTAATAATTCATTCATGGAAGTAGTTTAACTATGACAGTCGAAAATTAATATATGCATCAATATAAATTATAAAACACTAGCCTCAGATACTATTACAAATAATGCAAAACTAAAACACACATTTCAAAACATTTCAAAATTTAACAAAGGTGTTTATGAGAAATTTAGTTTGAATGAAAATATAACTGCTTGTATATTAATGTTGAATTTGATATAGTATGTTGTATTTAAAGAAATGGTCAGTTAAAAGCTGAAAGTAGATATTGACGCTTATCTAAAAAAATTACAACAACATGATTAATTATAATTATTTTTAAATGATTAATAAAGTAGCTTACAGACTCATTTTGAAATTTATCAACATATATTAAAATGCAAAAGATGTCAAACTTTTTAATTACTGCAGGGATATGATTAGTAAAAAAAGTAATTACTTACAACTGTGTTTGGAGACTTTAAAGCCTCAATTAACTGTTGATGAGGTTGAATTGGTGGCATTTTTAAAGCTTCCCATTCCTGTGAAAGGAAAAGAAATCTATGAATTATGAGTAACAGCTCTGTTTATTTGTCCTACAAGTCAAGTAAAACTGAAAGATTCTTTTAAATAAAAAATAAATAAATAAATAGATAAAAATAAAATAAATAAATAAATAAATCATTACATCCTTGACACCAGAATTCATGTTAAATAATGCAATTGAAGAATTCATTTTTTTCTTCTGCTTTAAAAATTTGAAGAAATCTACAATTTTCGATAAAATATTTCCCCCCCCCCCTTTCTCTTGAGTGTTTTTTTTTTTCTTTTTTGGGGGGGGGAGGGGGGGGGGGGAGGGTGAATAAGCAAATTTAATGTGATTTCTTCAGACTCAACAAATCCAGTCAGATTTATTAACATTTTTCAAAATTATTTTTTCCCTTTTTTTCTCATGATATTCATTTATTCTAATTAGTTTTATATTGTCCCTGGCAGTTTTAAACAGCACAATCTGTAAAAAATTTTTCTTCTTTTTGAATTTTTGTCATCTATTTTACTTTGGTGAATATTGAGCAAACTTGCTCACAAAAAGGGGAAATGTCCACATTTACCCCAGGAAGTAATTAGAATGCGGTTTAAGGGCAGATTTTTTCTGGGGTAGAAAAGCTTCATGTGAATGGGGCTAATGGCATTTGTAGTAGAGTTAGCATTGTTAAAAGGGAACAAAATTTCAATGTTTCAATTTTAGATTCTTTTCTCTTTGTTCTGGATGAATTGAGAGATATTATTTTTTCATTGTGTCTTAGACTACACTCTCCGAGAGAAGCTGAGTATGAAAAATTTGATTTTTATGACCGCTTGATAGCGAATGAAATCATGATTCCTTTTGCAAGGGAGGATATAAGGGAGGGACGAACGCCCTTCCCCCTGAAGGAATCTCCCTCGCAGCAATGTTTTAGAATAGAAGTTCAAAATAAATAAATAAATAAATAAATAAATAAAAAATAAATAAATAAATTAAAATAAATAAATAAATAAATAATAATAATAATAATAAAATAAAAAAACCTAATTGTAGGCCATCTTTGATGACATTAGAAGAAAGAAAAGGGGTTTGGAACTCTTTCCGGGAAAGTTTTTTTAAACTGGAAGTTTTAAAAAGACAATTTTAGATGATTTTCAATGATGTTAGAAAGAAGGGGATGTTCAGAAAAGTCTTTTTCTGGATATTCTTCAAAATGGAAGTCATGAACAGACGATTGTAGACCATCTCATTGTGTTAGGAGAAGGAATGGGAGTCAAGGACACTTCTCTTTATTCAGAATATTATTATTTCAATGATTTAATATTTTTTTTCAAAGAAACAAATCAGTACCAATGATACGTGAATGCATACACATACATGCTGTTTTTGGAAGGGGGAAAAAAAGGAGAAAAACAGTACATTTTTTCTATCAAATAAAACAGCTAATTTATAAACTTATAAATATTTTAAGACAACTTTTTCAGTTAAATTTCATTCATCTCAACATTTAATTTAATGACACTTATAAACATTTGAACTAAACTTAATCCCAGAGTTTTATTTTAACATTTCTAAATTAAAAAATTAAAAAAAACACACACCTTTTATTTACTAGTCTTTTAACAGATCTAAAACAGTAATCAAAATGAAAAAAAAAAGTGAAAAAGAAAAAGAAAAAAAAAAAAGAAATGAATATCTCCCAAAACAAATTGCATTTTTCATCGCCTATTGCAGAATCAAAACACAAAACCACAATCTTTTTAATAAATAAAATAATTTTAAAAACTATTATTGATACACACCATTGTGTAATCTTAATAATTACCAACATGCTTGCTGGAATTTATGGATAAACTAAAACATAATGAAAAGAAATATTTCTGATTTGGGTACTTTTTGGAAATTTTATCCTTTGTTGATGCCTTCGCTTTCCCCTTTTCAGGATTTGTAGCAGTTTTTAAAAATAATTTGGCAAAATTATTTTAAAAAGCGGAAGAAAATAAAACCTAAGGGGGAAATTGGAAGACAGCCTAGGAAGGCACAAAGCTCCAGTGAGCATACAAACTTATTTTAAGCAATTTTACAACAAAATGTTAACTACATTAGAGAGAATAGTTATTCAAGTAGAATAATAATACCAGATAAATTTCCTTTACATCATTAATTCCTTGAGGAGTTGCAGTATTGAAAACCTGGATAATTGATTAAATTTTTGTTCCATCATATATAGCTGAAAAAAATTTTAATGTTACAAAAAGCATAACTTATATTACAATGTGTTACAAAGAATTTCATCAAACTGATTTAAATTTGATAAAACAGAAAAAAAAAAATATTGAGTGGAAGTAGAAAGATATTTACACTAAAAAAGGAAACATCAATGAAAATTAAGCACATAAATATTTTAGTTTGGAAATCACGGCCTTCATGGTTTGCAGCATTAAGTATTGAAGTAATACTGTGCGACATAAATGAATATTTTTTTACACCAAATTAAAAATATAATTGAAGAAGTACGCTGATTTAAATAAAACATTTTCTAAATGTTTAATAAAAGGGAGCAAGGAGGATTTATACAGCATAGTTTTAGTTTCTCATTTATGTTTCTTTTGTCCCTAGATATTCAAAAAAAGTAAACGTCCAAAAATAGAAGTGAAAGGAAGTCTGTGGCGGGCCTGCATCCTGGAGACCCACATAGCCACCTACAGCCTTGAAATTTGGTAACAAAATTACATTGAGCCCCAGGGGGTTTGCCACCTGGGTTTTTTTATTTTAAATTTCGAATTTTTTAAAGATTATTTGAGCTAAAAATTTCACGTAAATAGCCTACTAAAAGGTATGAAAGATTTCCCACACCCCTTAACATTCTATGTCGTTTGAAAGATTTTTTTTCTGCATCAAATAAAGCTTGTTCCAACTTTCTCTATGAATTAGAGTAGCATATATAAGGGTTTCTTTTTTAATAGTAAAACCCTAGACCTCAACGCGATTCAAGCACTTAGCTATAGAGCAAAATAGATTACCTGGAGACCACAATTTGAAAGAGGCTTTTCAAACATACAAAACTGACGTTTTGCAGTGCTCAGGAGTCCCCTTAGCACCTATAGCTCTGCAAGTTAGTAAAAGTTAGTTATGCAAATAGCAGAAACTTTAAGAATTCAGAGGAATTCTTTTTAAAACTTACTTTCTTTACTAAGTACTGCTGCCTCCATCTTTTATATCTGAAAAATCAATATTCAAAAATGCTTACTTATATATATAAATACATTTTTTTGAAAAATCAAAATTAAAACCCCTATAATATTGCAAATAATAAAGTTTGTAATGGGGTTTTTACCTTCCTTTTTTACTTTCCTCTATATCTAATATATAGAAGAAAGTATTGGATTCGTGCAAATTTTCGAATTTCGTATTTTTGACGGATTCGAACGTTTTGAGGTGTGCTGAGTCCATTTCGACCATTTTTGGAAAATGTCTGTCTGTGTGTGTGTGTGTGTATGTGTGTGTGTGTGTGTCACGTCTGTGTGTGACCAGTTTTTTGTGGACCCGCTCTACAACAAAAACTACCGACCATGAAATCGAACGAAATTTCGTACACATATGTGCCCCCTATGTGAACTTGTGCCCATTAGTTTTTGGGGCGAATCTCCTCCAAGGGGGGTGGAGCAATGAGACATTTTTCGAGTTACGCGTTCTAGCTATACCTCAGGAAGTAACTGGCGGAATCAAACAAAATTTGGTCCATATGTTGGTATAACAGGAACAGGTGCTGTTTCAATTTTGGTGTCAATAACTCAAACGGGGTTTGAGCTATAGAACGTTTTTTGTCGTCAATTGTGACTGCTTGATCTCAAGAAATAATGAACGGAATGAAAGAAAAAATTTATCGGCAAG